>NC_139574.1:28551834-28726834 GCF_946808225.1 Silurus aristotelis | reverse complement strand
CCTCTCTCATTGAAGATGATCTCTACATCCAGGATTTTGCCAAATTGCTGAAAGAATCAAGATGTTTATTCTTGACACCCAGAGCTAGGATAATTGCTTTGTGTATGCAAAAGTCTTTTAGGCATACAGAAGATTACAAAAAGGGAAATAAACTAAAGAAAAATTCAGATTATCTGGTACAGTATTAGGCACTGAATCAGTTAAGATTTCATTTTATTCAGTTAGTAAAAAAAGATTGATTTTGTTTGAATCAATTCAAATTCAGTTTGACTTTTTTTTAATGATATTTATGATTTTTTTTATGATTTTCATATATTACCTTTTTCATAATAATGACATTTACATTACATAACAACTATTCTATTTATTTCTTTATTTATTGCTTATTTCTTATTGGGGTTTTTTTTGTATTTATGGATTTATATATGTTTTCTTTACCCCAAACATCTGTCTCAGATCAGGATCGCGGAATCTGAAGGGAATATTTGAGACATGAAGGCGTTTGGGTTGGGCTTTCCCAGTACCCTCTTCTTCACTGCTGCTTCCTGGTCCAGCGCCTGTCACCACAGGAACATTTAGAGGCTGGGAGTCAGAGGTCACAGGAGCCAGACCTTCCTCCTAAGCAATGGACAGCGTGACAAAGAGAGAAAAAATTTAAAGTAACAGTGATGGAGCGGAGTAAAGGTACACTAGCAGAGCCTTTAAAAATGCAATGTTCCAAATGCTAGCTAAACAAATATGATGCTTTCTAGTCATTAATACAAGAGCCAAATGGAAGCTGTTGTGATTAAACTAGCAAGACAGAATGCTAGCATTTGGATTTGAGCTTACATCTTGTCATGTGTCCAAAACAAGTCATGTGACCAGTACTATGCTGTTCATATGCACTTACTGAACTTTTTACAAAGTAATTTCATGTCAGAAGGTTTTCACTGCATTTTCATGGAATAACAAAACACAATTAATGAAAAACAAGAAATTAAACAACACAAAAAAGAAGCAGAAGTGCATTTTTCATCCAGTGACAGAGTGCTTAATCACAGCTCTCTGATCACATGATCACACATGCCCATTAGAAACAGCACAACTACTTCAGAAAAAGAGAAAGCCTGAGAGAGAGAAACAGCAAGAGAGACAGTGAGTGACAGAGGAAGAGAGACGGATCAAAATATAATAACCTGTACGTGTCAATACGATCAATAATCAGCAGTTCCCGATGCACTTACACGCAACAACATATTAAAAACATCTGATTATATCATCACATATTACATCATCAGTGTGGATAAAAGACCCCATGCAGTACAGCACTACAGCTAACAGTGCGTCACACCCACATACACTACCCACAATGCACCACGATGCCACGGAATGTGTATGTGCGTATGTTTGTGTGTGTGTGTGTGTGTGTGTGTGTGTGTGTGTGTGTGTGTGTGTGAGAGCCTGTCTCACCAAAATGCCATTGCACTGTTATGCTGTTATCATCATAATCATCAAAAAGTGTGTGTTACAGACAGCAAATTAAAGACAACTAAACTGCTGGAGCCAAAAAAATAAAGGGATAAAAACTGTGAATAAAAGAAATAAAGCACAGGGGCCCAGAAAAGCAGGAGATACTAGGATTAGCTGCAGCTGTGGAGAAAAAGAGAGTATTGGGAGTAGAAAGAGAGTGTGAGTGAGAGACAGACAGACAGAGACAGATGGTAGAAAGAAAGAAAGAAAGAAAGAAAGAAAGAAAGAAAGAAAGAAAGAAAGAAAGAAAGAAAGAAAGAAAGAAAGAAAGAAAGAATTGACAGAGAGAGAGAGAGAGCTGCAGGAAGTGTAAGACTTTACAGTGCTACAATATGGCAAATGAGGTTAAAGGGCAATTATGCACGATTCCATGTAAAAGGGCAAATATTAATTAGGAAGGGATATATAGGTGTATAATCATCATCATCATCATCATCATCTTCAGTCGTAGCACACAGACAGAGCAGGATGTGTTTGCTGGGGTGAGGTGTGATGAGTGTGTATGTGCAGGGGGCAGGGTTTAGGTGCTATGATGTCACGATGCAGAAGTGTGAACCTGGATGAAAGAGAAGAGAGAAGGAGCTCGTCCGCTCTGAAACCTCCAATGTGTGATTCTGTCGCTCCTAGTGGCAGAATATATATAAACGGTCTAGTTTAGAGAGGTCCCTATCCACCCTTGTTACAAACGCACTCTCATCCACCTACCCTAGATTGAGTACATTTAAGAAAAAATCCTAAAATTTAAAGTCATTACCACATGAAAGTCATAACCACCACATTAAACAGACACACTGACAGAAAGACAGGTGTGTGTGTGTGTGTGTGTGTGTGTGTGTGTGTGTGTGTGTGTGTGTGTGTGTGTGTGTGTGTGTGTGTGTATTGCTATACATATCACAGATACACAGCTCTCAACTCTGCCCATGTAGGGTAATGCAGCTGACAGACACACACACACACACACACACACACACACACACTCACACACACACACACACAAGTCTGCCTCTTATAGATCATACTTTGTTGATGTAAAGTGAGCTGGAGCTGTTCTCCAAATAACTATAAAAAATAACTATATTCTTTTATAAATATTTAATAAATATTAATGCATTTATTTATTATTACTTATTAATAAGTAATAGATATTTAAAAACAACCATGAGTTATAAAATGTTTATAACAAAGACATAAGCTGCCTTATAAATGGTATCAGTTATTATGCATAAGGCGTATTTTCCTCCCCCTGTTACACATTGTAAAATATTTACCTTCAGGCCATGAATCAATTGTCTTTCTCTTACCGTGTTATTAGCGTTTAGAGGCTCCGCCCCCTCATGCTGAGCGCTCTGATACACTCGGAGCTGATGGTGGTCTGGGTAATCAGAGCTGGAGTGGGCGGAGCTAAAATCAAGAGTTGGGAGTCTGGCTGCAGGAGTGGGTGGGGCTTGTCCAGGTGGTGGATATGAAGGGGGTGCGGCATAGACCTGAGGGAGGGCGGGGTCACTGCTGCCTGGCCCCGCCTCCTGAGCAGGAGCACCCTATAAGAAAGAGCAGAGACAGATACCCGATAAAATATGAAATGCAATATTAAAATATTAATAAATTGTAATCTTCTGAAAATTGAATATCTCAATTAAAACTGATAATGTAAGTACAGTTGGTCCCCGATTCGATGGTTTGACTTACGATTTTTAGATCTTCCGATGACAATAGTGATCCGAAATTTTTTTATTTATATATAGCATTTGAATTTTTATTTAATAGGTTGGGACGCTGCCAGGATGTGCGCATTTCCCACCTTAGGTGATGTCTTACTCTCGCTAGTGGTCGACAGACTTCAGTTGTCTTGGTATTAGAGCGTGTATTTTTTTCTGTTTTTGGTGTTTCAAAACGCAATTTTAGCTCTTGTCAGCGTTTTATCTCTTGTGTCTTTTATCAGCGTTGCCAGACACTGAAACAATCCGTGTTTATACGTCACGATAATGTACATTTTTCTGTTTTGCTATATTATGTACTGTAATATGCTTAATTATTAACAAATTGCAGTATATTACCCATACAAATCAACATTTGTTAAGACTCCTGAGTAAGCTAGGCCATGTCTCAATTTACGATATTTTCAAGTTACGATGGTGTCACTGTAACGCATCTAAAGGACTACCTGTAATTAACTAACAGCCAATTAAAAAAAACTATAATTTTAGTCCACAATTTAACACTTTAAATACTTGTCTTCACAACCTCTTCACAAAAAAAAAAAAACACCAAAAAAAAAAAAAAACAGATTAGAACCCAGTTTTTCTTATTAGAAAATATTTTTTGTTTTCAAATGATTATCTAAAATACAGAAAATGTGTGAAACGAGCTTTTGTGAAACTGAAAATATTCACCAAAACAGTAAAAATCTCTGGATAATAGATCAGACCCCATAAAATGTAAACTGTTGAAAGAATGAAGCTTCTCTTACCATCTCAATGCATCTTCTCTTCTCTCACCACACACACTCACATGCTTTAATGATCTTGTATTAGCCCTGCCCACTACTGCACATTAACCAATCACTGCACAGCGTAACCCATCTGCCCCTGTCTATCATCCTCCTGCCCCCTTCCACCTGTCCCATCCTGACACTAAACAGAAGCTTGTGTTTGTGTGTGTGTGTGTGTGTGTGTGTGTGTGTGTGTGTGTGTGTGTGTGTGTGTGTGTGTGTGTGTGTGTGTGGTGATAAGATAATAAAGACCAAAATATACTTACAATCTCAGCATGTCACAAATGGGGATAAGGGGATAAAAGAGTGTGTGTGTGTGTGTGTGTGTGTGTGTGTGTGTGTGTGTGTGTGTGTGTGTGTGTGTGTGTGTGTGTGTGTAAGTGTTTGTTTTTGAGTCTCACTGCTTCCTGATAATTATTTTCTGAGATTTACAACAATTACAATAGTCTGACGAATACATCATACCTTTTTGTCCATTTATAGTTGCATGTGATGCCATTTATGTTATAGCAGGTATAAACAATCATTTCCTGACCAACCTTTCTTTATTCTCTCAAAACACACATCTTGTTTTGCAAGTTACTGCGAAACCATGAAGAAGTGTAACCCAGAGGTGGAAAGTAACGAAGTACAAATACTTAGTTACTGAATTTAAGTAAATTTTTCTGGTATCAGTACTCTACTTCACTATTCATTTTTTTTGTTTTTACTTTATCTTTAAAATTTTTTACACAAATATCTGTACTTTATATTTATTCCATTTTAAAAACAGGCTCGTTACTTTAGTTTAGTTTTGGTGAAATGTCAATATCTTTTCTTCTTATTGCATGCTGTTTTTAGCTCATCAACCTATTTCCTGTCATTGTGCGGCTTTTTCAATCTACTACTGGTGTATAATGTCCTGGCTCTCACACACCACAGATGTAGACTAGTTTATTAAGCTAACAATGAGCAAGACAGAAGGCAACAAGAAGTACAGTATAGATAATGTAAATGAGACAGAGGGAGTCAGTGATGTAAACATGACTGAGAACAGAGACATTCCTGATCACCTGATCAAGATCATATTTTCTCTGCTTGTGTTCTATATGGTGGATGTCCAACATTCATTACATAACAAAATGAAAAAAAAAATTTATATTAATATTTTAATAAGGGCAGTCAAAATAAGTGTTAATGTGTTAATGCAAATTCATTTTAACAACCCAAATTTTATTAACGCACGATTAATGCAGCTCACATTTCTGTTTGACCATTTTTATTAAAATTATAAATAAATAATAATAAAAGAGGTCAAAATCAAAACAGTGCAACACACTTTTATTCACAACATCCTTTCTTTACTCAGATATATTGAGAAATAAACTCCATAAAACAATTTTAAATTTTTTTTTTAATTGATGCACCTAGTATGAAATCAAGCGCCAAAATCCAATTTGATACACACACTGAACCCCCCTTGGGTTGACAAACGTGCCGGCAGTTTTATGTAATTTTTTCCATAATAATAACACACTGTGCTTTTGTAAAATAAAGAAAACAGACAGGGCTCTCTGTCATCTCTCTTCACAGACACATATATAAAACAACCTGAATCTCAGTGAGTACTTGCCTGACAGATATAATAAATATATTAATAGAAGGCTTGATATATCACAAAACAAATATTCTATGATGATTTCATTAGTATGAAAGTTAGAAGAGGTAGTTTCTCTGATATCCCTTAGTGTGGAAACCTAGCATAGGTTCCGTTTGGTGTCCTGGTTTACGTATCAGCTTAATGATTTACGAGTTGTAAACTCAGAAATTCCCTGCCCCTCCCCTTCCAATTCCTTTTTTTTTCCCCAAATTGGCCCTAATTCGCTGTCGTAATAAAAAACATACATTTGCATAAAGCGTTTAAATCTGTCCATGCCCATGTTGATTAGAGTATTAAAAATGTGAAATTCAAGGTATTTTATTTTTAATTTAAGGTACATTTAGAACGTGCAATTCAATATTTTAATCAATTGGCAGCAATAATGTTATGCCCTGAGGTCCAGTTACGAACATGACACTAAACCAGGTAGTATTAATGGCTACTTTTGACTTAAGTACATGTCAGAGCCCAAACTTCTTTACTTTTAATTGGGTAAATAAGTATAGTAAGTACTTCAACTTTTACTAGAGTATTGTAAAACATGAGTATCTATACTTCTATTTAAGTGAAGGATGTGTGTATTTTTGCTCCTTCTGTCAGGAAAAATGTCAGAAAACTTAAAGTTACAGCTTTCTTTTACAAGAACTGACATTGGGGACTCATGACAGCATATCAATGATTACACACATTTTTCATTTGTGCACAAGTGAATGAGCTGCATTAATATAAACCAGCACTGTTGTCAGAGCTGCTGTTATAGAGAATTATTCAACGCGTTCTGATCAATCACAATCTATAGTTTATACTCTGCATTACCTAGACACCCTTATCATAAACTAGAACAGAGAAGAAGTAGAACAGAGAGACAAAATGTTCTGAAAGTGTTTGTTATGAATGATTTGGTGTGAATGTAAAACAGGGAAAGTGATGTTAGTGATGAAACACACACACACACACACACACCTGTCATTTGGCTGAATGACTTCAGCTGTCCTGACTTCTCACCCAGATTGCAGATTCAGAAAATCAGAGACAGCAGTATCCCCTACATTTGAACTCACATGTCTGTGACGCGTTAATCAGCAGTGTGAGAGAATGAGCACAGTAGAGTGCTTCATACTTAAAAATAAAGTGTATCTCATCATTGTTTTGTTCCGCAATGGTGCATGCGAGTAAATGAGTGTGCTGTTTTAAATACAATGCAAATGTGCACACACACACTCTCTCTCTCTCTCTCTCTCTCTCTCTCTCTCTCTCTCTCTCTCTCTCTCTCTCTCTCTCTTTCTCATTCCACTTTTTTCTTATTAATTGCTGCATTTTTCTTAGAACATAATATTCCTTCTTCATTGTGTTATATAACTAAAACCTTTAATGGTTTATGTTACCAGTATATACTATCCAAAAACACAGACATCTCCGTTGTATCATTTACAATAAGTAGATATATTGTTGTATGTTCATGGTGAGAGCTCTACTCTGCTGAACTTTAGCATGAAACCAGTTCATTGTGACCCTTCTAATAAAACAAATTTTTTATGATTCATTAGAGATATTAAAGAACAACAAACTAGAGCTTAAACACACCAAACACACAATCTAGTTAATAAAACATTATACAACTCAGTGATTGTTATTATATTGTATATTAAACCAAAGAGCAGTGTGGAGCTGGGATCTAAATTGTCAAAAGGTACAGTCCACTTTATTATCTACCATCCTGGCACTATTTTTGTGTTGTGGGTTTGGTTTATTATTTAATTAAATGTAAAATGATGTTCAGTATTGTATTTAAGATTTAAATGTGCATCACTTTTTATCATAACTAAAATTACTTTTTACAGAAATACCCTGTACGCTATATACACACAGACTGAAAAAGTGCACTCCAGTTCTGTTTAACAACACAAGAACAACAATGCTTTACTAGTACATAACTATACAGTAAACCTGTTTTTTTATGATTAAATATGTGGTTTAGAGCATATCAGAGAGGCTGTGTAGGCTTTTCTCATCCTATTTCATATAAAATACAGACTGAGCACATATCATATAATTAAAGTACTAATCATATGAAAGGGTTTCGGAAGAATGACATGTTTTAGTGGGGTTTTTTTTTAGTTTGAATGAAACTCACTGTGAAGCTGAACATGACACATGACCTGAAGCATTCAAACATCCAGTCAATTTGAAATCACAATTACAGCTGTTCATCTGTCTTTAATAAGTGTGTGTGTGTGTGTGTGTGTGTGTGTGTGTGTGTGTGTGTGTGTGTGTGTGTGTGTGTGTTTGTGTAAAATTATTATTAGTATTATTATCATTGATGTCTTATACCTTACAAGAACATCACCTGTAATGTCACTTCCTGTTCTTCCTGTTTAAACTATTTATCCTCAATTTACAAGGGAACTGTTTTAGTTATGGAAGAGTGTCACTTCAACACACACACACACACACACACACACACACACACACACACACACACACACACACACACACACACTTACACCTTTATTAGTGTCAGTTACAACCCCCACCTTTCAGCTGTCACTTTTGGGGTTAAAGATCAGCAATAGAAACAGCTGAAGGACCACTCACACACATACACACACACACACACACACACACACACACACACACTCCTGGTCTGATCATTTCTTCACATCTTTAAACATATTTAAATAATAATTCTGAAAAACACTGATGTGATGCTACTTACACCCAAGCTGGAATACCAGAACTGTCTGTGTGTGTGTGTGTGTGTGTGTGTGTGTGTGTGTGTGTGTGTGTGTGTGTGTGTGTGTGTGTGTGTGTGTGTGTGTGTGTGCGTGCTAATCTGCATTGATAGGCAAAGACTAAAAATACAGTTCGTACAAACACACACTCACACACACACACACACACACACACACACACACACACACACACACACACACACACACACACACACACACAGGTTAAATTAGGAGCAGCTAGTTCTGTTCAGTGTGTTACTGTGCAGAGGAATCCAATTTTATAAAATGTACAATAGTATGATAAACCTAGTATATCACAATACATATCGCAATGCATATATCTAGTACAATATTGCAATATACCGTTATATTAAGTATATTATTTTATCTTAAAAAAATATATTATTTAAATTTTAATGGTTTCAGTACAATCTGCAAACAGATGAGAAAATATAATGTTTAAAATGTCTGACTGTGTCTAAAATCTATCTGAATATGTTTGTAATAATGTCTATATATATGATATAGAATATGGCCAAAATGATAAAGTCTTCATCATACATATTATCCCTCCATTTGATTACAAACTGGCCTCAAATTCATCCTCACTATCACATTATCATAATCATAACTGTAACAGTAGTGCCAGTTTGTATTAATGCACTCGTGTTAACACATTTCGGTTTCTATAATGATCAGGTAATGCACATGTACACATGTACACTGATAATAAACAGATTCATGGAAGGAGTCTCCAGTGTCGGTGCTTTGTAAAAGGCAGTGGAAAGAGGAGTTCTTCTTTGCAGTTTCTCAGTAAGAAATAAAGACAAGCTGCCTTAACAACTTCATAATGGTTTATAGGAGCTATAACACAAGTAAGAACAGATACTGACATTCGTAAATAGATTAAAAGGAAGTATGACATTTTATTATTGTTAGGTTGTGGTGGTATCCCCGGAATAAAACATTTTGTGTCTAAATGTGTTCTGTTCTAAACTATCTAGTGGTAAATGACTTTTCAATGAACGCATGATTGTTACGCAATATACAGGTAAAGTGTCTTCTTATGTACGTGAGAGATATCAGACAGGTTTAAATGAACAGCATGGAGCATGAGGGAAATGAAAGCATGTTAAAATAAAGAGAGAAAATTGCACAGAAAATTGCAAAGGATAGGAGGAAGAGAGACAGATATAGAAGCAAAGAGAGAGACAGATATAGAAGAACATAGAGAAACAGATATAGAAAGACAGAGAGACAAGAGAATTAGAAAGATATTTACAGAGAGACAGACAGAAGAGTGTGTGAGAGAGAGAGAGAGAGAGAGAGAGAGAGAGAGAGAGAGAGAGAAACAGATTAAGAAATAGGGCATAAAGAGCGAATAGACAGACAGAGTAAAATACCTGTTTAAGAAAAAGACATGTATAAGAGAGAGACTTTGTGGTTACCTGCATTAGGCTGGGGTAACAGGACGTTTGTGGATACATAGGCAGACCGTACGGCTGCAGGATGACTGCAGGCGAGGACAACATGTTGCATAGCCAGGAGAAGACAGACAGAAAAGTGTGGAAAATATCTCTAGAGAAAGACAGCAGAACCCAGGTGATAGAACCGAATCCAGAAACTAAGGGAAAGAAATTAAAATGATCCAATAACAGAGGAAAAGTGTCAAATGAAAAGGAAAAGAAGAGAAGGAAAGTGAAAAGCTGAGTATGTATCGAGAGCAAATCTGTGCTGAGCTCTGAAGAGTACAATATGTGTTCATTACTCTGTGTGTGTGTATGTGTAGCAGCTCTGACAGATGGAAACACATGTTTAGAATCATGTTACACCGCTGATATAAATAGCAGCTGTGTTGCTGCTCCACATTCAGCTGATCTCAGAACAGTTACTGATTTTAATTGTGTGTAAAGTTTTCAGAAATTCTATAAAGAGTATGAAATTAAAAGTGATGGAGATACAGCTATGAAAATAACACACATTTCATATATACACTTCAGAACCCCATGGAAATCCCAAGTATCCTGACATCCCAAACATCTCAAACCATCAAGAACTCAATTAAATCCTAATGCTGTTTGATTTTTCATTTTATGTACTTGAATTTTCAGGGAACAGATACAGCAAAACATATAATGATTTTAAAATGCTAATATTTTTACTATTAAAAATACACAACTATTATTATTTGTCAGGATGAAGCTAGAGTTATGTGTATGTGTTATGTGTATTATATTTACAACCTAAAAATGAATTATCTTAAAATAAAAAAAATGTACTAGCTACTTTTAAAATCCAACACTTCTGGTAAACAGGCTGTGTGGCCATTAAATCATTAATACCCTGTTCATTTATTGAATAATTTTATTTCTGTGTTAATTATAAGTATTTCTTTTTATAAAACACTAATGGCATCATGTTTCTAATGACATCTCAAGGTTTCTTCCTCAAACCATCTTAGGAAGTTTTCTTTGTCACTGTCACCACTGGCTTGCTCTTTGGGAATAAACTTATAAGAACTAATGTATACATTAAAAATGTATATTTGTAATCTATTTATTTCTGTAAAGTTGGTTTGGGACAATGTCTATTGTTAAAAGTAGTCTACAAATAAAATTTCTCTCTCTGCAACTGGATCCTGGACTTCCTGACCGGGAGACCTAAGTCAGTCCGGATTGGGAACAGCATCTCCAGCACCACCACACTGAGCAATAGGGCCCTATAGGGCTGTGTGCTCAGTCCACTGCTGTTCACTTTGCTGACTTATGACAGTATAGCAATGCACAGCTCGAACCACATCATCAAATTTATATGAACAACATATACAAAGGTTTTCTCAGATTTCTTGTTGATAAGGATTGTGTAGGCAGATAACCTAACATCGGTATTTTTGTTATCTTATTTTTAGTGGAAACTGTACTGCAGCCAGGAACTACAGGAACTCAAAGACATTTTGGCCTCAGTTTACTTCTGTGTGATGATATCTATCCATTATAACACTTCCAAGTGTTAGAATAATGTTCAAAACTGGAAGTTTTTTTTAACTGATTTTATTATATGCATTTTGGTCACAATGACATTTTATGTATTTGTAAATATCAGTGTTATTCATGTCACATAATTCACTCTTTGTAGAGATTTTAGATTTCACCGACAAAGCCATGAGCCCTGTGACTGTTTATCATGTATGACTCTCCATCATAGAGTGTGTTGTGGAATCTTTCTAAAAAGAGTCAAGTGGTCCCGATAGACTTGTCATTGTACATTCATTTATCATTTGTAATGTGTCATTTGAGAGTTCTGAAAGATTTGATTAGTTTGATAATTACGTTATTAGGATAAATAATGATTTTTAATGATCTTAAGCAATAATACTGCAAGAGTCTATTCATATTAATTACAGTCTAATTTCATTCTCATAGTTCTTGAGTTGCTCAGTAACTTTATGGATCTTTGATCTGTTCATGTAGAACCATGAAACGTCTCCCCAAATGGAAATACTTCAGTAAAATACAGATACAGGAAAAAAACCATGTACATCTGCCTTTTTCAAACCAACACACTCTCCATTATTTTGCACTGTTGACCCCAGGTACCCTACTTTTTGCATGTTTTCAGTATTTGCTCTTGTTAGGTGGCGCCTGTAGCGCCACCCACAGGACATAACTAGCAGGATGAACGCAGTCACAGGGTTAACAGTTATCTTACTGGGTTTGCTGATCTTTTATATGTATTGGTATGACAGACCGTAGCCGGCGGTCCAAGTGGAAGTGTTTCTGATATAAATCGTGTCACCGGTGCAGGTTAAACTTTCCACATTCTGCTATCTATGTTTTATTTCTAGAAGTTATTGCAGCGTCACACAAGATGTACGCATGCGTAGTAAAAAAAAAAATGACGCGAGCGCCGGGCGCGTGCACGTGGGTTTTATAAGACCCGCAGTCACTTCCGCTCACTCTCTTTTCCGTTTTGACTCTGAGGAGGACGGGTAGGTCGCTTTCTTTAACGTAGCAGTGGTCGTGAACGTTTTGTCTATTTAAACAGGATTCTCGCTATTTTAGGGGAATTTAAGTCCCGGTTAATAAGTGCATGTCTGTATGCACAGAGCTGTGACTGTAGAAGATGGTGGAGCGGTGTGGTGAAAGAGTCTTGAGCTCGGGCCTCGGAGCCGCCGCCATGTTGTTAGCCTTAGTATAGCCGAGTGTTACTAAAAGGCATGTTAATAATAATAAAGATACATTTTAATTAGCATATTCAGAGTATTTGCTAGTGTTAAGTGGATTGTCAATTTATTAATATTCTGTTCAGGATCATTTCTTATATTTTTTATTACTGTATGAGGGGTGCAGAGGAAACACGTGGGTTCGAACAACAGAATATACTATAGACCTAATAAAGTAAGGGTCATAGTTCAGGATAGTCTTGAAGCACAATTTCCGGTCAAAAAAAGCAAATGAGTTTAATTCGTTTTTTTCTTCCTCTCTCTCTTTGGCTGATGATTTAAACTGATCTGTCAGACTGACTGTGGTGTCATGAATTCCTCGTCAATGAGGCCTAAGAGACTGTGTCCAGTGAAGCGTCTGTGCATATAGTGGACATGTTTGACAATCCTATATTCACGCTACTCAGCACTGAACCTCCATGTTTTTTTCTGGGTTTTTTTTTGCATCGTATGTGGCAGGTGTGGATAAGTCACCATGCCGGTTGCCCGCACTTGGGTGTGCAGTAAGACGTACGTCACTCCACGTCGTCCCTTCGAGAAGTCCCGTCTCGACCAGGAACTCAAGCTCATTGGTGAGAATTTGTATATTAGATTCTTTTTGGATACTTTGACTGTTAAAACCAGTTATATCTTTGAGGAGGTTCTTGGATTCCAACTTGTAAAGTTCTGGGCACAGGCCTACAACTGATGAATTGAGTTTAAAATCACATTTGCTTTTAATTAAATGAAGAGGAAAAAAAATCCCTGTATAATTTAGTCAATATTTATTTACTGTTTTGACTTCCAATATGGAGTCAATTGCAATAGAAATAATTTTACCTGCAAGTTAAATAATAGCTGTTGTGTATAGTTTGTGGTAATGTGTATTGTGTGGTTTGTGTTACAGGTGAGTATGGTCTAAGGAATAAGCGTGAGGTCTGGAGAGTGAAGTTCACTCTGGCTAAAATTCGCAAAGCTGCTCGAGAGCTGCTCACCCTGGATGAAAAAGACCCCAGGCGTCTCTTTGAGGGTAAGACTTGACATGTAGCTTCAGGTGCCATGGTGTCTTAACTGTTCAGTTACAGTAAATTGTAGTATTGTGCACTTAGCAAATCTCAATCCATATTCTAATGTACTATTTCATACTACACAGCGAGTGCTATAATTTTGAACCTGTCTGTAGGTAATGCCCTGCTGAGGCGTCTAGTGCGCATAGGTGTGCTGGATGAAGGGAAGATGAAACTCGATTACATCCTGGGTCTGAAGGTCGAGGATTTTCTGGAGCGCAGGCTGCAGACACAGGTCTTCAAGCTCGGCCTGGCCAAGAGTATCCACCATGCTCGTGTCCTCATCCGCCAGAGACACATCCGGTAAGACATCGGGCCCCCTCTAATGAGGCTGAAGTTTTCTAATAACATTTGTACAAGCCTAGCTAACCACATAGCTTTCAACTCTGTTCTGTGAGTCTTCATGTACAAAATCTTTACTTTGTTGCGAAAGGTTGGAAGGGTCATTGGTGAATCATAGCATGATTTTTGGCACATTTGTGGTTCACATCCTGTATTGAACCTGTGCTTCCTGTCTTGTTAGCCCTCGCTGAGCAAATGTGAAATTTCTGCAAGGTCAATTCGGCAATTCAGCCGTATACCTTTGCCTATGTTAGTGTGTGCTTGTCGAGCCGTGAGCAGGCCCTACGGACTGGAGCAGTTTTTGCACTACAGGTAACGCTCGCTGGCCCAACCACATTAACACTAAGGCTAATGTTCGCTCTAGGTGTCTCTCTTGGCCGATGATTTAAGCCAAACTGTGTCAGATTAACCATGGTGTCACGAATTCCTCGTCAATGAGGCCTCAGAGAGAGATCTAGATCTTTGTGTTTTTGAAGATAAGGTTGCATTTAAAAAAAAAAAAAACTGGTGAGCAGTGGTTCCCAAAAACCTCTTTTGAAATTTTCTGAAGCGGTCTAGTTTTGGAAAGTCAAGTGTAAATGCTGCTGAAATGGTCACTTATTATTCCTTAGCTGCTGGTGCATATTTAAAAAACAATTTTTTTACACTTTGTGTTAATAAGCTACTTTACTGTGCGTGTCTGTGTAGTGTGCGTAAGCAGGTGGTGAACATCCCGTCGTTTGTGGTGCGTCTGGACAGTCAGAAACACATCGACTTCTCCCTGCGTTCTCCATACGGAGGAGGACGTCCCGGTCGTGTAAAGAGAAAGAACGCCAAGAAGGGCCAGGGTGGTGCTGGAGGTGGCGACGATGAGGAGGAGGATTAAACAAAATCTGCACATTGAGGGAGCTGTACACTACTGTCGGTTTCTCTCTCTGCTTTTTCAAATAAAAACAGAATTTTCTGCCACATTTGTGTCTTGAGATAATTCAATTTGGTTTTGAGACATCATGTTAGCTGTTCTACATAATGCACTGTGTTTAGGTTGTGTGTAGATGAAAGTTCATGTGTACATATAGCTGACAGCACCCTAGACATAATGCTTATGAGATGGAACATTTGGCAATGAGTTATGAGACTTGTCAGAGCAAATAAAATTTTTGGTATTCTATGTTCAGACAGTGACAACCATGTTTTAAAGACGTTCAAATGTTATGCATTTCTAAGTAAATTAAATGGGTGTTAAAATTGGAAGGCATTAACATGGGTACTTTTAAAATTTATTTGGGTAATCTTCATCCTGCTTCAGCTTAAAATACAGCTTTTAAAAGTAAGGACACTCCACAGTTTAGCATCTAGTTTAGTGTATCGTCTCAAGGGGACAATTCTATAGAAATGAAACTTGGATATATTTGAGTAGCATGTGCATGTATAGCAGTACAGATATACTGTCCCCTGAAATTAAAAGTAAAGCCATTGTCAATTAGCTGCAGCAAAAGTGAGCACACCCTAAGGTAACATCTTTGTGGTGTAACCATGCAAAGCCACATGTCCTACTTTATTATGTTCATGTTTTTGTCTGCTTGACAGTACCACACGTTTGTGTATCTTGTATTACAGCTGCTAAAATTGCTGCTTCCAGTACAATTCTCTTATAATGACCACGGGATGTTCAACATTGCACCTAATGGCAAAGAACTGAGGACTGAAAATCTATACTGCTATACAAGCTGCACATTGACTACTCTATATATTCAAGTTTCATTTTTGTTTTGTCCCTTTAGACAAAACTAAAATGGTTGCTGGTCATTTAATGGGTAATGTAAGGGCTTGTTCATGTCTGTCAATTTAAAAAAAAAAATTTGTCTCATTACTGATTTTTTTATATATATATATATATATATATATATATATATATATAGTAATTAAATGTGTTAAAAACAGAAACAACCTGCAATGACTTTTTGTAAACTACAGTAGAGAGAAAACCTGTAAAGGGTGGATACATCATCAAGTGTGTGTGTGTGTGTGTGTGTGTGTGTGTGTGTGCGCGCGCGCGCGCGCTTTAGAGCTGTCAATTGATTAAAATATTAAATCGCGATTAATCAAGATACCTTTCAGGTTTTTAGTACTTTAATCAGCATTGACAAGGACAAATATGGATGCCTTATGCAAATGTATGTTTATGTTTAGTGAAACCAGATTCCTGATATTCCCTGTAACACATTTCTATTATTCTTCAGGAGAAACACCGACTAGCCATATTACCGTCATTCAATCAAAACTGAACAATAACAATAAAACACACACACACGCACACACCCTGTGAGATAGTTGGTGGAACTTCTGACAAATCATTGAAGCACCATCAGTTTTCTGGTTATCATTATGATTTTAAAATGATCTGACATATTTCCTCTTCCAGATCTAAGACTTTTCTATGTACACAAAAAGCTAGCTCTCAAATATGTTAACAAATCTGTGTAAATCTGTGTTAGTGAGCACTTCTCCTTTGCTGAGAGAATCATCCACCTCACAGGTGTAGCAAATGAAGATACTGATTAGACAGCATGATTATTGCACAGGTGTGTCTCAGGCTGGCCACAATAAAAGGCCGCTCTAAAATTTGCAGTTTTTCTTTATTTGGGGGTCCGAGAGTGCATGTGAGAGAGACCAAAGAAAACAGACCTCATTACACTGAGATAAGACATAAGATATAATCACTATTATTGTAATAGAGTGCTGAGTTTCATAACAAAAATTTGAAGATTATCCTTGTCAACACCTGACTAGAATATGGCCTTAACACCAGTTCCAAAATTGAGACGGGTCCCAGTTAAGTTTATTGAGATTTTTACTGAGAAAAAAAAACATTACATAATAAAAGGTAATAAAATACATGTGTAATAATAAAAAAAATAGAATTAATGATTCAAAAAATAATAAATTAAAAATAATTTTCCTTTCTTTTTCTTGTCTTGTCACAATCCACCTGTTTAACTGAAAACTCTCAGAATATACATACATTTTGTGTTTCTGAGGCACTGAATCATTAGGGACCATAGCTCAAGTGCAGCAAAAAAAATTTTTAAGTGTGAAGAGTTTAACATTACCAGCTACATGATTTCAGCCTGACTACAAGCTTCTGTAGTATATTCTGATTACACATTAATAAAACGGGGACAGAGAGAAGTTCTCAGCTGGAAAGAATTACAAAATGAGTAGAAGAGTAACTCCAAAACCACTTCACCACTCATCATTATCAGAAAAGTTTAGCCTATTTAGTTAGTGTAAGCAAATGGAAATAAGGATAATTCCCTGTATATATAGTATCTCTACATATACTGTATTATATACTCTGTATAATATATACAATACACTCTCTGTATACATACACAGTCACTAGATTCATGTAAAGGCATTTAAAACTAAAAGTGTGTGTGTGTGTGTGTGTGTGTGTGTGTGTGTGTGTGTATCTGTGTCTGAATATAATAATAATAATACTTATAATCATACTCATAATCATAATTATAATCATAAAACAATAACTAATGAATGGACACTTTCCTTTTAACCTAAGAATTGTTTTCATTAACAGATATTTTCATTTTATTTTTTAAACCAAAGCTTGTAATATTCTATATTTCCATAACTTTCAGATAAACACAAAATCTCACAAATTATTAATTTCTTTCAGCTGTTTTTAATGAATTTATTTTCAAGTTTGCAAACAGATAGCACAGTAATAGTCACTAGATAAATATATAAATATAAAGAAGGTAAACCATGTCTGAAACACAAAATCCATAAAGTGAGTAGAAATCCATCAATATGTCTAGCAGGTCACTAAAGAGGCTTGCTTAATGAATTTCACAGTTTATTCTCCATCTCACTCACCAGAATTGCACCAGCTACTGATATGCAGGATGGGACAATGAATGAACTAACAAACAAAAGGCAAAAAGCATTAATCCAATTCTAATGTATACTTTTTTTGTTCCTTTTGGCTTTTAGTTATACCATTTTATTGTTATTTTATCTATGTATCTATTATTAAAAAAAATACCAAGTAACTAACTAACAAATAAACGATTAAACACATTTGTTAGCATAATGTAGGTGTAAATGTGTGTAAACTGTTACCTCAGTTAAAAAATTATTTACAATTAAATCATCTAAAATAATAGGCTTGTGTGTATGGATTTGTGTGAATGGTGTGGATTGTGAAGGTGTGCAAAAGATAAATTATTTGTGAATAATAATAATAAATGTAATTATTGTTTTATATTGAGAATAAATATATTTTATAAAGTGTTTGGGGTGAGAAAATTCACTGAAAATGTATATAAATCTGTTATGATAATACATTTAAATTTTCTGCTGTGTTCTTTTTTATTAAAAAATCCCATTTCTTTTTTTTTTAATAAATAATTTTGTTTTATGAAACAGAGACCATTCGTTTGTTCTCTCAATTTCATAATCCAACACTATTTATTGGCCTACACCTTCAGTCATGTGATGTGATTTTTTTTTGGTGTAAAGCAGCTTAAAACTAAAACAGAACACAGAATAAATATCTGTAGGATTCTGAATCACGAAATATTTCCATGTCTGCTTCTGAGTCTCAGTGTTGAGTCTCTGTATCACCTCTCAGATAGGAAGTGAGTGGCTGTTACATGTCTTCCTGTGGGCTGCAGTGTCCTGCTTCACTGTGGGATGATAGAAACGTTGTATTCAATCACTTATTGTAAATCAGGATGCTTTTATTGTTTAATATGATGTGAAGATGTAGAATATTCTTCTAAAAACTGACTCACCTCTCACTATCCTAAAAGAGAAACAGAAAACACAAATGTGACTTTCTGATCAGATTTATCATGTGAAGTGACCAGCCAGGGTTGTATGGTTACACAACTACACTGTTACAATTAAAAAGCTTTTGTATAACACTACCACCTGAACCAGTCTGATCTACAGGAGCTTTAAACAATACAGTGAAATCGGACATTTTAGCTACTTTGGAGCTCTATTTTCAAAGTGACTTTACATGTGCTGCTACAGAGCTCAATCTTTTTCAGTCAATCATTTCCTTGCTCAGAGACTTCATTTTAATGAATCGAATTTCACGAAAATATTCTGAGAATCAAATTGTGACCCGGGTGAATCGATACAACCCTAATTAATAACTATCAATAAGCCACGGTAAAATAATATTTATTAAAAAGTGTTCAATTAAAAATCTAATTTTTTTCTGTCACATACACAACTGTGCATAACATGTACATTTGTTCTGTGAAATACAATGGAATGGAATAAAAAATGTATAAAAAATGGGATTGGTAGTTAAAGGGTAAAATTAAACAATTTCAAATAAAGAATAAAGATCTAATACAATTAATAAAACTGAATTTACAATATAATGAATAAATAAATGTTGATGCTATCATCATAAATAAGTGGAGTCAATCTCAGTTTATTATCGTGTCTGCTAAACTGAGGGAAAAAAAGCAGACTAAGTTATACATCTCTGTGTGTGTGTGTGTGTGTGTGTGTGTGTGTGTGTGTGTGTGTGTGTGTGTGTGTGTGTGTGTGTGTGTGTGTGTGTGCTTGCGTGCGTGTGTGTGTGTGAGCAGGTTTTACCCGTTGTTTTTGGCCTGTCTTCTTCACAACTCCCAAGGTGTCAAAAGAGTGACTGCGCACTCTTATAGCTCTCTACAGAAGAGACAGACAGGAAGAGATACAAATAGGGAAAAAATTGATAGTAGGAATAAAAAAGGCAAACAGGGAATAGAGAGAGATATACAGTAAAACAGACAGTAAGTAAAGAGGAACAAAAGGATAGCCAGCCAGAAATGATACAGAGAAAAAAATAGAAGTAGAAAGAAAAGGAGGACAATATTTATAGGTGGGAAGACAAGCATGAGCAAAGAGAGACATGGACAGGACAGGGAGGAAGTAGGACAAAAAAGGAAGAAAGGCAGATAGAAGAAGGAGAAAGAGACTGAGAGACAGAAGGATTGAGACAGATAGAAGAACTGAGACAGACATATTTACACTACACATGCATGTATTAGGTAATAAACCACTCTATGAATTATAATCAGAGGAGTCTCACTTTAAAGTTTTCAATAAATCCCCCTCCCCCTTCTGGAGGTGGGGCCACTGTGCTGGTGGGTGGTGCTGAGTTTCCCATCATGTACTGGGAGCGTGAGGACAGCTCAGACCTCAGCGCCTCCAGCAGAGAGGAGCGAGTGCGCAGCTTTAGGGAACAGCAAGAGTGAGACAGGCATCTGTGTGTAAAAAAGCTGATACGGTGTGAGGAGAGAATTAGACAGATCGCTGTGTGTAGAGAAAGAGACAGAGTGAGGAGAGAGTGAGACAGGTGGCTGTATGTCCAGCAGGTGACAGAGTAAGGAGAGAGTGAGACAGGTGGCTGTGTGTCCAGCAGGTGACAGAGTAAGGATAGAGTGAGACAGGTCGCTGTGTGTAGAGCAGGTGACAGAGTGAGGAAATAGTGAGACTGGTGGTTGTGTGAAGAGAAAAAAACAGAGTGAAGAGGGAGTGAAACAGGTGGCTGTGTGTAGAGCAGGTGACAGAGTGAGGAGAGAGAGAGAGAGAGAGAGAGAGAGAGAGAGAGAGAGAGAGAGAGAGACAGGTGGCTATGTGTATAAAAGGTGATACAGAGTAAGAAAAGAGTGAGACAGGTGGCTGTGTGTGTAAAGAAGGTGATACAGAGTGAGGATAGAGTGAGACAGGTGGCTGTGTGTAAAGCAGAGGACAGAGTAAGGATAGAGTGAGACAGGTGGCTGTGTGTAAAGCAGAGGACAGAGTAAGGATAGAGTGAGACAGGTGGCTCTGTATAAAGCAGAGGACAAAGTAAGTATAAAATGAGACAGGTGGCTGTGTGTAGAACAGGGGATACAGAGTGAGAAAAGAGTAAGACAGGTGGCTGTGTGTAGAACAGGTGATACAGAGTGAGAAAAGAGTAAGACAGGTGGCTGTGTGTAGAACAGAGGATACAGAGTGAGGAGAGAGTGAGACAGGTGGCTGTGTGTAGAACAGGTGACATGGTGAGGAGAGAGTGAGACAGGTGTCTGTGTGTAGAGCAGGTGACAGAGTGAGGAGAGAGTGAGACAGGTGTCTGTGTGTAGAGCAGGTGACAGAGTGAGGATAGAGTGAGACAGGTGGCTGTGTGTATCGATGCTGATACAGTGAGCTGGACTTTATTACCTCCAATTTACTGAAGCGCTCGGCTCTGTAACACGAAATCTCTGCGTTGATCAGTTTGGTCAGGAGAAACTCCCGAAACACGGAACCCTGTGAGACACATATTAACACTGAGATATGCTGATGTCAACACAAACAAATGTGATGAGCATTTGCTGTGTATTACTAATCACAATCACAAATGAAAATGCTCACCTCTGTAAAAATGGGAGGGTTTGGAAGCGGTGGACCAAATGGAGGCACATCCTCCCTTGCTGTGATGGACACCTGTCAATCAAAGAGACAGTTATATAACTGTCTAAAACTTATATATACACACCCATATACATACAGTCACCTACCTGAAATGCCCCGCCGTCTCCTCCATCTGACCCGTTTTCACGTTTTACCCTCCTCACAGCGATGAAGCAGTGAAGAAAGTGTGAGCTAATGACATCACAGAGAAACGGCGTCCTGCCTTCCTGATACACCACTGCCACAATGTCATTTCCTATGTGTCGCTTCCTTTGGAGCTGAACACACATCATCAGTGCACTGTGGGAGTGTCCCAAACCACACACAGTTCACTATACTTCACATCATCACTGCACTGTGGGGGTGTATTCCCGCCCATTTCCCATGTATTCCACTAAAGGTGAAAACGCACAAGCACAAAAACCACAATCTCCCTATTCCTGTGTGTCTCGATGAGAATGGGGAGCCATAAAAATGGCACATATTGTGGATTATTGTTGTTTTTCTTCCGCTTATTATTATTTCTTATTTGTTCATTTATTTGTATTGATATGTCTGTCTGTTTGTTGCCCTACCTGCTGTGTATCTCCATCTGTAAAGGGTAGTTTAGTTGATACATGGAACATGATCTCTCGGCCATGAAAGGAAGTAAACACCGCCTCACTTCCTGTTTGTCCATGTGAAACATCCAGACCCCCTCTAAAGCTGAGCAATCAGCACAATCATTTTATTACACAAACTTGTACATTTTGTGCACAAACTCATGATATTTTTACAGATCCACTGTTACTGACCTACAGAATGTATTATAGATGTGTTATAGGTCTTTATTAGGCTGTGTGATGCCTGTGGTAGGACAAGAGGTGCAGGTGTTGTGCTGTGTGTGTGTGTGTGTGTGTGTGTGTGTGTGTGTGTGTGTGTGTGTGTGTGTGTGTGTGTGTTTTTTTGTTGAGTTACCCGGTGAATCCTCGCAGTTTAACAGTTTGTCCCAGAATAGACAGAAAATGTTTAAACTCCTCACTTTCCTCACTGTTACTGAGAATGTCCTCCTCTGTTAACTATAACAAACACACAGACACACACATGTCCCAGACTGTACCAGATTTACTTTCCCATACACCTAGACTGGTTCTCCCTCAATTTATATATAACACCATGGTAGATAATACTATTTATAATAACTATGATCATAATTATGATAATAATAATAATAATAATAATAATAATAATAATAATAATAATAATAATAATTACTTGTCCTTCTTTCTGATATAAAACCCCAAATTTAAAGTTTTGAGACACTCTATGTTCATCAAATGCCGTAATCAGCTCTGGAGCCTGAAACACACACACAATAATATTTTTGATCATTTAAATATCAAGAATTGTGTTTAGGAGCAATGTTTTTAATGGTTAAAATTCTATTTAATAAAATCTGACCTTCAGGTAACTGACCACTTCAAAACTGGACACACTCACGCTGCCACTCAGCATCTGCACACAGTGAGCAGTACAACTCTGAGCTCTCATTTGGAGTTTTATTTTCTATTTACATGTTTCCAAATGAAGAACTCATCTCTAAATACCTTTGCAAGCTCTACAGCTGTAGGAAAGTTTTGGAAGAGAAAGACAGAGAAGGTCGCATGCAGAGAGCACTCGTTCATCCTACAGACGAAAACAAAGTGTGTGTGTGAGAGAGAATGGGAGAGAGAGAGAGAGAGAGAGAGAGAGAGAGAGAGAGAGAGAGAGAGAGAGAGAGAGAGAGAGAGATATGGGGAAATAATTTAAAGGAGTAAAAAGTTAATTAAAAAAATTTAAAAACGAGAGAGGATAAGACAGAGAGAGAGAGAGAGAGAGAGAGAGAGAGAGAGAGAGAGAGAGAGACAGAGAGAGAGAGTGAGAGAGAGAGAGAGACACACAAATCTAAAAAGTGCCCGACAGCACTGACCTGAGAATGACCCTTAGTCGGTTCTCCTCCTCTTCCAGACAGACGGAGAGAACGAGTGGCCCAAGTGAGGGATCGACTGCAGTGAATGAGTGATGGTACTGAGGGAGGAAAAGAAATGCTGAAATTACTCTGAGTGCTGCAGTTTAAAAGCCTACATGTGGACAATAGAACACAACAGTGATAAGTAGTGCCCACTAGTGCAAGTAATAAAGTCTATTACTCAGTGAATAATTTAGGAATTAATTCCAAACTACATTCGTTCATTCTGCTTAATCCTCAGCTTTTTCCAATGATATCTCTGACCTGATCTGTAATTAGCAAGTGAACTAATCATGACAAAAGGGTACTAGGTCCTCACCCACCTTAAAGCCTGTCTGCCACCCAGCCTGGACTCTTACCAATTTGCCTATCGCCCAAACAGATCAACTGAGGACGCCATTTTACACTGTACTTCATTCTGTCCTGACTCACTTGGATAACCCTGACACCTATGCCAGGATGCTGTTTGTTGATTTCAGCTCAGCTTTTAATACAGTTAGCCCTTCCAAGCTAACCCTGAAGCTGGAACAACTTGGCATCAGCACACAACTTTGCAAGTGGACTCTGGACTTCCTTACGAACAGATCACAGTCTGTTCGTCTAAACACTGTCACCTCCTCCAGTCTCACCATCAGCACTGGGGTTCCTCAGGGATGTGTATTGTCTCCACTGCTGTACTCCCTTTTCACCCATGACTGCATACCTGTACATACCTCAAACAGCATTATAAAGTTTGCAGACGACCCCACAGTGGTAGGCCTGATTGAAGGTAACGACGAGACTGCTTACAGGGAGGAGATCCAGCACCTAGTAGCATGGTGTGAGGACAATAACCTGGAACTTAACACCAAAAAGACCAGTCAAAGTCGTTGTGGATTTCAGACGTGCTGGCAATCACACTCATCCTCCAATTCACATCAACGGAACTGCTGTTGAGCGTGTACCCAGCTTTAAGTTCCTTGGAATACACATCTCTGAGGACCTCACCTGGTCTTAAACTCCTCCATCCTGATCAGAAAGGCACAACAGCGCCTATATTTTCTGAGGAGACTTAAAAAGTCCTGTCTGTGCTACAGGATACTGGAGAACTTTTACTGCTGTACAATTGAGAGTATCCTCACAAACTGCTTCTCAGTGTGGTATAGCAGCTGCACAGCTTCAGACTGTTAAGCAATTCAGAGGGTGGTGAAAACCGCCCAACGAATCATCGGTATTGAACTACCCACCTTGGAGAACATTTTCAAAAAACCCTGTTTGCAAAGGGCGAGGGGCATCATCAAAAATCCCTCTCACCCCAACCACAGACTGTTTACATTGCTCCCATCGGGCAGACACTACCGTTGTCTCAGAGCCAGAACAAATAGACTAACAAAAATAACTTCTTTCCTGTGGCTGTTTCTGCACTGAACAGTTGATATAGTTGTTAACAATCACCACTGTCACTTTTCTTCTGTGTTTTGCACTATTTTGCACCACTTTAAAATCATGCATCCTTGCACCACCCATAATGTAAATCTTTACACTTCTGTATGTCCATCCATATTTATTCTGTTTCTGTGTATATCCAGAAAGATTATGAAGGACCTCAGCCATCCCAACAATGGACTCTTTTCTCTGTTGCGTTCAGGAAAACGCTTCCGCTCCCTGAAAGCGAACACAGAGAGAATGAGGAGGAGCTTCTTCCTGCAGGCCATCCGGTGTTTAAACCAGGAAACACCCAGGATCTAGAACTGGCCCACTCTCTCCACCATCATCATCATCACACTTCTCTGTACATATATTCACCTTCGCACCACGTCACTTTAAACATATCTCACCATTCGCACCACGATACTTTAAACTCTGGACTTGCACAGCGCAGTGCGCTTTTTATTTTATTCATACCACATGGACCATTAAGTTTCTTTCGGCTTCTCCCGTTAGGGGTCGCCACAGCGGATCCTCAGCACGTTTGATTTGGCATATGTTTTATGCTGGATGCCCTTCCTAACGCAACCCTCCCCAATTTATCCGGGCTTGGGACCGGCACTGAGAGTGGCTGGGGATGGTTCCCTGACCGGGACTCGAACCCGGGTCGCAGCGGTGAGAGCGCTGCATCTTAACCACTAGACCACCAGGGGACCACTCATACCACATGGACCATATTGCACCATATTGCACATGGACACTTTACGGACCTTTAAACCACACCATACCGCACACGGACACTTTATGGACAACCCACCACAAACTGCCTATTGTTTACATATTGTTTACATTTTTATTTTGTTTACATTTTTTCACTACACATTGTTTACTGTTTACTGTTTAAATGTATATCTGCTCATACATTATCCTTTTATATATCTATATATCTTCATACCTTATATTCTTTTACTTTATTTTATTTATTTATTTTATTTTAAATAGTTTTTCTTATACCTTATAGTTATTTATCTGCCTCCTTTTCTTTCCCCCATCCTATTCCCTCATGCTGGACCATCGTACAAAGCATTTCACTACATGTCGTACCCTGTATGTATGTGTATGTGATGAATAAAATTTGATTTGATTGATTTGATTTGATTTGATTTGATTTGATTTTATATATATATATATATATATATATATATATATATATATATATATATATATATATATATATATATTCATAATGACATTCCTTTTGTACAGCTATATCTGTCATACAACTTCATACTGTATCATACTGATATAAAAACCACACTATATATACCCTTATTCAGTTCTATGTACATATTACTACACCTTCTGTATACCCTCATACCCTTGTTTATTACACTGCCACTTGTAAATAAGCTATGCACTTCTGGTTAGATGCAAACTGCATTTCATTGGCTCTGTACATGTACCCTGCACAATGACAATAAAGTTTAATCTAATCTAATCTAATCTAATCTAATCTAATCTATGTAGTGAACACAATGAAGTTGTTCTGACCCTGTGTCTGAAAAACTCCTGGTAGATTTTAGCCTCGCTGTCTCTCTCCATGATGTCGTACGTCTCAAGGCCGAACGAGGGACTAGAAGAAGTGGGACTCGTCTCAACATGTCTGTCCAAAGGAGGGTCGATCCAGTAACCTCCAGATTTCGGGGGCAGAATGAGGGGCAAACTGTCCCCTATCTTTAACAGCCGTGACTGAGTGACATAGGATGACTCAGATGAGAGAAATACACACACACACACACACACACACACACACACACACACACACACACACACACACACACACACACACACACACACACACACACACACACACACAGTACAGAGTATAAACCCCACTTTTACCACAAAAATCTTTTTCTTTTTTTTTTACTATATGATGATAATAAATATGAGGTGATGAATAGAGCGTACTTTAAATGGTGGAGGAAACTCACAGCGCTGTTCGTCTAGTCTGCTGCCCTGCAGAAATACACCAGGATATAATCATTGTTTTGATATTTTTTTTTTTAAGGAGAGCTGAATCCAAATTAAATTTATGGAAATGTAAATGTTCAGAAAGGATGCCCAAACTTTCAATTTACTCAAAGATCAAAATTTCTACTTTTTGTTGTAACCATGTATGTATCTTCTTCTTCTTCTTCTTTCAGCTGCTCCCAATAGGGGTCGCCACAGCGGATCATCCGTCTCCATACCACCCTGTCCTGTACATCTGCCTCTTTCACACCAACTACCTGCATGTCTTCCCTCACCACATCCATGAACCTCCTCCTTGGTCTTCCTCTTTTCCTCCTTCCTGGTGGCTCCATTCTCAGCATTCTTCTACCAATATAACTCATGTCCCTCCTCTGCACATGTCCAAACCATCTCAATCTCGTCTCCCTCATCTTGTCACCAAAACATCCTACATGGGCTGTCCCTCTAATAAACTCATTTCTAATCCTGTCCATCCTCGTCACTCCCAACGAAAACCTCAACATCTTCAGCTCTGCTACCTCCAGCTCTGCCTCCTGTCTTTTACTCAATGCCACTGTCTCTAATCCATACATCATCGCAGGTCTCACCACAGTCCTATAAACTTTCCCTTTCACTCTTGCAGATACTCTTCTATCACAAATCACTCCTGCCACTCTTCTTCACCCACTCCACCCTGCCTGCACTCTTTTCTTTACTTCTCTAACACACTCTCCATTACTTTGCACTGTTGACCCCAGGTACCCAAACTCCTCCACCTTCTCCACCTCTTCTCCCTATAACCGCACAACTCCACTGCCCTCCCTCTCATTCACACACATGAACACATGTCTTTCTCCTACTGACTTTTATTCCCCTTCTCTCCAGCGCATATCTCCACCTCTCAAGGCTCTTCTCAACCTGCTAACTACTCTCACCACAAATCACAATATCATCTGCAAACATCATAGTCCAGGGAGACTCCTGTCTGACCTCGTCCGTCAACCTGTCAATCACCACTGCAAACAGGAAAGGACTCAGGGCCAATCCTTGATGCAGTCCAACCTTCACCCTGAACCAGTCTGTCGTTCCTACTGCACACTTCACTGCTGTCACACTGTCCTCATACATGTCCTGCACCACCCTCACATACTTCTCTGACACACCTGACTTCCTCATACAATACCACAACTCCTTTCTTGGCACTCTGTCGTCTGCTTTCTCTAAATCCACAAATACACAATGCAATTCCTTCTGTCCTTCTCTATACTTCTCCATCAACATTCTCAAAGCAAATAAGGCATCTGTGGTGCTCTTCCTCGGCATGAAACCATACTGTTGTTCACAGATTGTCACCTCTTCTCTCAGCCTGGCTTCCACTACTCTTTCCCATAACTTCATGGTGTGACTGATCAACTTTATTCCCCTGTAGTTACTGCAAGACTGCACATCTCCTTTATGTTTAAAGATCGGTACCAGCACACTCCTTCTCCATTCCTCAGGCATCCTCTCACCTTCCACAATCTTGTTAAACAAACCCTCCTTTAATTGATTTTATTTTTATGGTTTTTATTTAAAAAAAATAGTATTATATTTACAATATTTCATTATAATATGAATGAAAACTTTTTTGTTTTTCAATAAAGAAAAAAACCCCAAAAAATGTCAATTATTGATGACAAAAAACCCTCAGGAAACCCAATTAAGAAAAAAGAGAAAAGAAGTAGGGTGGAAATGTGCAGAAGATAAAGGTGTGTTTGAAGCTCTATCACTCATATCGTTCTCAAAGCAAAATATAGCCTAAAACCTGTATATCACTGTTGCCTTCTATGCCTTTACATACAGAGCACTAATATTTATTTTAGCTGCATAATATAATAATTTATAGCATGGAATTTATCATAATGTGTAGCAACAAAACAATCACAACTTAACAATTCTAGTAGGATTGTAGTTAAACTAGTACTTATAGATATGGTTACCTTAAATCGAGGTGATGTCATAAAGGATTTCTGTGATTGTACTGAAAAGGTCCTGATTTGAGTTCAGTAAGGGTAATCTCCAGTGCAGCTTAAATAACTAATTTAAAAGACATATATGATAAGGATAAATATGTTGTATGTAACTTATGGCTACAATTAGCCAAGGAGTTTATGGTTCTTGGTTCTGAGAGTTTGATAAATTGTGCAAAAATGACAAGTGTATTTAATTGTACGTTAAATGCATTTAGGGTGATATTTATACATGTATAATGCGCTCAGAAATGAATCCACATTTATGGACTGCTCTTAGAATATATCTCACCCATCCAGTGATGGTAGCTGAAGCAAAGAAGAGCTTTTTAAAGTTGAAACTAATCGATGGGGGAAACGTTGGTTTATGGCGTAGTTCACCCAGGGCCTAGAAATGCCATTGCTGCTTGGTGGTATCTACTTAGCACGAACATACAATTCAGCGTCAGTTTTAAGAGTAATAAATGATGGAAGAATCTCCTGACTGTAACTTGCTACAACACCCATGTCCTTATTTGCGTGATCTTTTTTGAAATCATTGAATTGGTTTTAGACTTATGATCATTTTAATAGATATTAATCAGTATTTAACTCATTAATATCATTATATTAATAGATTGGTGTGCTAAGAGTAACATAAGAGTCTTTTCACTTAAACTGAGATGATTAAGCAAGAGCACAATAGACAAGAGGATAATAGGACATTATAGTCATAATAAATCGTAGTACTTGAATACTTAAGTACATTTGATGGCAAATACTTAAAGGGAGAACTTTTACTTTTACTGGAATAATATTTTACCTACTGTATCTCTACTTGTACTAAAGTACATGCTTTGTGTACTTCATCCACCAATGAGCTACACACACACACACACACACACACACACGCACACACACACACACACACACACACACACACACATCAAGTTGCTGAATTATGAATGAATATTACCTGTAGCTTTTCAATAATCTCGAATAGCTCAGTCACCTGCAGATAAGATGAACACCAACACGATTCAACTTTAATTCTAGATCATATATACCTACAAACAGCACACATAAATATGTTAAAATGAGTGCCTTATGCAGGTGCAAAAAAGTATATTAAAATATAAACTGTAATAAACATAATCTATAAATAAATAATAGACAGTTTTATAAATTGCACTAAACAAAATCTTTTTCAGAAAATGAGCATGATTTAAGCAAATCTTCACTTAAAATCTGTGGTGCATTTTTCAACATGTACTACTGAAGAATTAATTTGATGCACATAATTAAATTTTTTTTTTTCATTTTAATAAAAAGAAAAAATTGAATAAATAAATTATTTGACCTTCTGGTTGGGGTTTGCAGGGACGAAAGGTTTGGTCTCGTTAGATGGAGAGTCTAAAATATCCAGAATGCTGTGCCCGAGAGACTCAGTCCTACTAGAATCAAATAAAAGCGATTCATAATCAATTAAATAAAACACTGTGAAAATCAGGGTTAATATTAAACAGAAAGTGTGTGTGTGTGTGTGTGTGTGTGTGTGTGTGTGTGTGTGTGTGTGTGTGTGTGTGTGTGTGTGTTTTACCTGCTCTCAGTATCACTGATGAACCTGTCAATCCTGTAACACAATACAAATCAGACCTGTGTGTGTGTGTGTGTGTGTGTGTGTGTGTGTGTGTGTGTGTGTGTGTGTGTGTGTGTGTGTGTGTGTGCATTAAAAACTAAATTGTTAACAAATCCATAATTTCATTCCTGCATGGATTTATGATGCTCTCATTATGCTCATCTCTGAATTATTATTCTGTATAGTCCTTAAACTCTATTTCTGATTTGTTTTAACTTTCTGGGTCAATAACTCTAACCCAAAGTTCTGTTATTAGAAACTTAAATCAAGCTCTTTGTGAAAGAACCTCCCAGATTCCCTCTAGATCTCAGGGTTCCTGCTGTGGAGGTCAGTCACACAGGCAGCTAAATGTACCACGTACTGGAGATCCATTACTAATCAGTTATTAGGAGCTTAACGAGTCACTAGATCAGTGATGAGGATATTATTTACATCACAGCACAATATTCAATTCAATAATAACAATAATATATAACAACAATCATTTAGTTTAATTATAAATAATTTAAGTGATTAAACAGTCATAAACCTAATAAACAAACGAATAAAAATAGGAAATGTTATGAACAACAAAGATAATCATCAATTGTGATTACAGTGATGGTGTATATGTGATGATGATGCTGCTGCTGCTGTACATTAATACAAAGAGAATGTTTTTTGATGTACAAGTAAAAAAATCTAAAAAGTGGAGACACACACAGACACCCCTGACTCCTTCACCACACTCACTCACACACACACACACACACACACACACACACACACACACACACACACACACACACACACACACACACACACACATATAACATTCTCACCCTCCATACGCGCCGAACGTAAAACTTCTTTTCCGGGAGAAAGACGTGTTGCTACACCTCTCCATCGTTCTATCAATGGATAAAAGATTCAAGCTTCTGTGTTTTCTGTCTGTCCCTCTCTCCCTTTCTATCTGTCCCTCTCTTTCTCTCTGTGCCCCTGCCTCTGTCATTTAACCTCTCTCTTCCTTCTTCCTCTCATCCTGCTGCCTGTTGAGTGACAGCTGTAACTCTTACATGTCCAACAAACACACACACACACACACACACACACACACACACACACACACACACACACACACACACACACACACACACACACACACACACACTCATTACATAAATATTATCTTACAATTATATTTAATTATTTATGACCAACAATAAGAAACAGTTCAGTCTGGGATTTGAACTTACAACTTTCTAATAACAAATACAAATGTATAGTTGCAGTGTTTGTGTTTGTGTGTGTTTGTGTAAGATAGGGAGATAACTGGGCAATACACTCCTCCCTTTACCCTTTCAGCTGGCACTCCCAGTGAATAATTGATGAAGCTGAAGAGGGCACATCAGCGGGGGAGAGGAAGCGCACGAAGCGTCATGAGCTTTAATAAAGAAATTAACACACAATTCACACACTCACTTCATTCACATAGAATATTTACTTCGTCGAAATTCTCAAACTAGAAAGTGCTGATTCATTTTCTAGAACAGCAGTCCTGACAGTAGTGCAGGTTGATGTTAATACGCTTTTTTAATGCGTTATTGTTTCTACACTAACCGTGCATTTACAGGATGTGTACAGCACACCCTTCACTCATTATAAACAAGTTACAAAATCATTTAGTGTGGTGAACTTTTCTGTTTCTCAACATTTATGGAAGGAGTGTCCAGTGTCAGTGCTTTTATACCATAAATGATGGCTGTGTTTTTCTTGTGTGTGTTGTTGTGTTTCTCTCTACATCATTCTTCTCCGAATTTTTTATCAACCGCCCCACCTCCAAAAAAAACAAGAAACCCAAACCCCCAAAATAAACATAATCATATGTAGCGCAGATTTGTTAATAAGACACACAAAGCCAGAAAATAATGATGTTTTTATTGAAGCTCTACACATTTTTAAACAAGATTATACTAAAAAATTAGGGGGAACGTTTTGAATAATAGTGTAATAGCAATAGTATAATAGTGTAATAAGTGAGGAAAAATAGCTTGTTTATTCATTTATGCATTATAAATCAGAAACTCTGACCTTACATTTAAATTTGTTTAAAAATCTAGAATATGCAAATGACTTTGACACTAGAAAAGACTTGTGTGGGTTTTAAGGCTACTCGTGACATGAATAAATGTGTCACCCGAAAACACTATTTTTATTGTTTGTCTTATGCAGAAATAAAGAAAAACTGATTTAATATGTCATCTTGTAGGTCATTAACATATAAGATGTTGGTGTGATGTGACACTGGTGATGGAGAGTACATAAAATGTCTTCTGCATCTCGGGAAATAACAGGAAGTCACTATGTGGTTATATCCTTTACTTCTTAGTTCTTTTACATTTTGTGGCAGACTGTGGTTCACACCAACCACACAGATTCAAGCAGGCTTTACCAGCTAAAAGGATTCAGAAAATATATTTTGTTCTACCATACTGCCTATGTCTAACACACCAGACTTTTAGTTAAAGAACATTGCAAAGTGCTTTAAAATGGAAATCTTTTAAGGTGTTAAATATACACTTTTAAACAACCTTTTATTAATTTAGTAGAAAAATCATTTTACAAATTATATATTTACAGATTTAGTAGAAAGATTTAGTAAGCATTTTTTAAATGTTTAATTACTTTTGTAATAAAGCCTTTTTTTAACATTAGCAAAATGTTTGTAAATCCTGTGATTTATTTGAAGTGCACTAAATTCCCTTTGTAGTTTAAATTTATTCAATTAATGTTTAAAACATTTGTATGTTTTTAGACAAAACAATAGCCAAAATTGTACAAATACATAGCCAGTATAAAATGTTAATTACAGGGATATTATTTAAAATAATTACTTATATTTGCTAGACACACTTATTTAATGTTAAATATATCTAAATGTATATTATAGTTTTATTTACCTCTAGACGTAAAAAATATATATTTTTGGGCTCAATTCCTGGTTCTAGTTAACTCATGTATATTTAATAATAATCGAGGGGTACTGCTCTATGTCTAGCAGCAGTATAAGTCTTAAACTCCACCAAATATTTTGCTTTTAAATTGAATAAAATTAAATACAATTAAATAATAATTAAAAAAATGACCTTAAAGGGTGTTCAGTGTTTGCCATCACTCTTTATGTTGTTATGTTCATTAGACAGTGAAATACTACAGTATTTAACACTAGTATCAGGAATAATAAAAACACTGAATAGGAAAGAGTGAACTTACCCACTGCTGCATTTAACAAAGAAATAAGAAGGTTCAGACAATCACGGCTGGTATACAGGTGAAAGGAAAAGATAAACAAATATCTATATATAGATAAATAAAATGCAAGTATAACAATGACTTGATTTGGGCAAGTTTTGTAATAGAGAATTCTCACCACAATGAGATTTTCTGCTGAATAATAGAGTGGATTCATGATGGGTGGAAACTTCCTGTGTGAGTTTAAAAAAGTTGAGCACAGTCACAGAATCACACTTCATGGAAACCACCTTAGATATTTTAAAGGCATGTCTGTAGCTCTGCTTTCAGGGCAATGAAAATACTGCTTATAGATACCGGTACTTATTGATAATGTTATCGATACTACTCTTTATAATTTATTAGTTTGCAAAAAGACAATGCGAAAACACTTTGAAAAATTTCAAGTTATTTTATTACTGCTAAACTTTAGTACTGCAGTTTACAAACGCCTCTAAGCAAACAGAAAAAGGCTCATAACAAAGCAAATGTTTTAAATAAAAAGGCCCTTTTAAGAGAGAGAGAGAGAGAGAGAGAGAGAGAGAGAGAGAGAGAGAGAGAGAGAAAGAAAGAGAAATTTCCTCTGCATATACCTGACAGAGAACCACCAGCCACGCCCCCCTCAAACTATCAACACTCTCGCTCAGCCTCTCCCTTCTATTAATCACCCGCATCTGTTTTCCCTTAATCAGGCCCCTTTAAAAGAGCTCTATCTCCATTCACTCGCCGTCCGCTCTACCGAACACAGTTACAGGGTATGGTAGAGGACTCCTTACTGCTCCTGTGGTCCTGTGATCCTCGTTACACCTGCTCCAGTTAAGTTCCATATTTCCCGCACTCTCGTTTCTTAGTTTCCTTTGTTTGACTCTTACAGTCCAATAAAACTACACTTTGTTTTACTCCTGGTTTCCGTTGCGTGGTGATTCGTGATAATACCACAACACAATAGAATTTGAACAGCATGTGCATAGGAGCACAACAGAATGTTCTTTGGCATCTCTTGCAATTAGGCTAATTATCTATTGCCTGCTGCTAGATTTTTATCATGGCCAAACATAACCTAATTTTTTAAAAGGTTTCCTATGCGATCTAAGGTGCCCGTGGTGCCTTTTCTGATCAGGGAAGAATCACACAGCACACAGAATGGCGCAAATGTTCTTCTTTAGTAATTATGCACACTGAAAAACCTGACCTAAGACTGTTCCTGATTGGGTAAGAAGACATAGTAACCAGAGATGTATGAGCCCACAGAAAGACATTCCGTGTACCTTACATATTCACATCAAAAAGATCCTATGGACACTGAACAGATAACATAGGAATGTGTTTAGAGAACCAGTGTGAGGCCCATCTTAACATTAACAATGGCCACTTTAAATCATTTATGATTTAGCGCCTCACACTATAACATAGAACAGGGGTGGGCAATTAATTTTTAAAAGGGGCCACATGAGAAACCTGAATTGTGTCAGAGGGCCACACCAACAATAATATTTTAGGGATGCACCGAAATGAAAATTCTTGGCCGAAACCAAAAACCAAAAATGAGGAAACCAAGGCCAAAACCGAAAACCGAAACACCGAAAGAAAAGATTATGTCAATTATTAGAACCATTGCATTTATGGCTATGAGTGTGTACTAACCTCACTAAAATCAATGCATTGCAATTCAAAGAATAAATTAACTACAAAAGTGTTTTATTAATTATTATATATTATTGATATTTATTTGTTACCATTCATAGTATTGACAGACAGGCAGCGGTCAATTATTATTAGCAACGGTCTGTTAAACGAAAATAATTGACCGCCGAACGTTTGGAAGCCAATTCAAGTAAATGGAATGTTCTAATCTACAGCATTAAGAAGAGCCGTGTAATAATTAATATTATATTATAATAATTATTATTTTCGGGATCCACCATGAATGTTTCAAAGATCAACCCTGTCGATCCACTGGCGACCACTGATCTAAGTCAATGAATTCCATCATTTTTTGTGTTATGCCTTTTGACCTTGGCTCCATCACTGAAAAACGTTCTTGCCTTTTCAAAACCGTTCGCTATGGACGAATTGCGCGTGCTCGGATTGACTTTACTTTTCTGCGCCGCATTCTTCTCATTTTTAGAATGGCAATTGGGATGTTTGGATTTCTGGTGATACATTAAACCCGACGTGGAGAAACTCTTTGCAGATACACCCCCTCTTTAAATTTCAGCATTGCATGTTTTGCAAATCACTATCCGCACACCGCAGACATGTTGGCTCTAATCCAGATTTAGGTATTTCAGACGTATATTTTCGGTGGGCGAATTTTTGGTGCATCCCTATAATTTATGATTGGCCTCACGCGGGCTGGACAGGGACGTACAAAGGGCCGGATGTGGCCTGCAGGCTGTAGTTTGCCCAGGTATGACATAGAATGTTCTTCATGGAAACAAGATTGGTAATATAAACTGCAAATAAAAAGAAAAAGACAAAACAAAAAAACAACAGATTTCATTTCATTTCATCCCTACATGCATATAATCCTTCATCATTACCGCTCCAATCGAGAACTCTATGTCCTGTCTTACCATCGTCATCAAACATGGCAACATACAAAGTAAAATTCCATCAATTCAACATACAAGAATCAATCCTAAAACAAAGTAGTATTCAACACTCATAAATGAATTCTTAATCTTCTCAAAAAAACTTTGCTCAGCAGTTATTTCACGTTCTCCTGGACATCATGAGGCTAATGTTTCTCAGTGCTTGTTCAATAACATGTGAACTTCTTTCAGCTTCTTCCATTAGGGGTTGCACATTTATGAAACTACAGATTTTAATGTTTTAAATTAATAATTTTTAGCAAATTTAGCAAATAGATTTACCTGAAAAATAATACTGTTTCTGAAATATGTCATTACAATTTTTAAAAACATAAAATGTTACAATTAAAAAGTTAAATATGAGGAATGCAGTTAAGTGTTGCGAGGCACCGTATTTAGCAAAAAAAAAGTCTTTGCATGTACATTTTTAAAAAGCTCAATAGTTCATTAACTGTGACTGAGCAAATTCCTTTCAGGCTCTTTTCCAGTCTTTGTGTTTTACACTCCAAAACCGGAGGGGCCAGCTGCTTGGACACTAATGTGAGCAAGTCATTCAGGTCCTGCCTTAATGTCTGTAGTGATTTACTATTCCTCAAGGATTGGAGAATGAATTCTGCCCATTACTGATGATCGAAAGCTAGCAACAAACGTAACTGGTGAATCTGTGCCCTCAAACATTAGTGGTTGCCACAGCGGATCATCCGTATTAATGAACCGAATGTTCATTAATACGGATGATGAACCGCATGTTCGATTTGGCACGTTTTACACTGGCTGCCCTTCCTAATGCAACCTTCCCCACTTATCTGGGCTTGGGACCGGCACTAGGAGTGCACTGGCTTGTGCAACCCTAATGGCTGGGGTCAGTTCCCTGACCGGGAATCAAACCCGGGCCGGAGCGGAAAGAGTGCCGAATCCTAACCATAGACCACCAGGGAACCTCCTTGTTCAATAACATGTCTATAAGCATAATTATCAGGTATACACGTAACGGTTTCCCCTCTCTGAACAATTTGTTCAAAGTGAATGAGGACAATTCAGAATGTAATTACAACTATGCACATATAGTTATAAAATTTTGACCTAGAGCAGGTATCAGGGTAAGCTAAACAAAACAGTCAAGTAAATTACAGTAGATCTTTACCCCAGAAGTGGCCCCCTTTCTACTATAAAATAAGGATCTTTCTGTGGGCTCTTGGCTGTTACAGCCCTGAGTACTCACTTAGGTAGGCTTTTTAGCCCATTAGACCAATTAGTGAAGATTATTCTACTTTGATTCTGCTTGTATGAATCCACTTTGGCTGATGATCAGTCAGAACTCCAGTTCTGGTTACAGCTAGAGCTAGAGCACAAATTTTGTGATCCAAAAATTAGGAGAAAAAGTAGACTATAAAGCCAAAACAAAATTTTAGTCTTTCCTTTTCTTTTTTGTTTTTTATAATTTTTTGGGGCATATAAAAATGATCCTGGATTGTTTTGGATACTTCAGACAATATCGCCTATATTAGACAGACCGTAAAAAAAAGTCTTCTAATCTTGCATCTTACGTCTTAGGTGAGGAAAACTTTGTCGCGATGAATTTATCCCACCAAAGGAAATTGGTATCATTAATTGAACAATTAATGCATAACCAAGACACAAACACACATGCAGCCCATTTTGGCTGTCAAATGGGACAATCCCCGCAAGCAAGGAAGTATCCTAAAACTTACCTTACCTTTAAGGATTTCCCTTCGGATATTGCTGGAAAGTTTCACACTTCTGACACCAAAATGTTAGATTTTTCATGCCCAAACAAAACTTAATTCTTAGAGAGGTTACCCATGCGATCTACGATGCCCGAGGTGCCTTTTCTGATCAGGGAAGAATCACACAGCACACAGAATAGCGCACATGTTCTTCTTTAGTTTAATGCAGATAACAGACAAGTATATACGCATTGGAAAAAAACCTGACCTAAAACTGTCCTTGATTGGGTAAGAAGACATAATAACCAGAGATGTGTAAACCAAGACAAGGATCTAGGATGCCCTTCCTAATGCAACCTTCCCCACTTATCTGGGCTTGGGACCGGCACTAGTGGCTGGGGTCGGTTCCCTGACCAGGAATCGAAATCTAGCCTATAATTTCCTGTGAGGTTATTTATATTTTGATTTATATTTTAAAACCAATGTGGTGTCCCAAAATCTACTAGTACTAACTAAAGAATGTAACTAATGAATGTTGCGTTTGCTTGAGGCTGAGGCAGGGGAGTTGCAGTTGAATTCGGGAGATGTCAGAGACATAGTAAATACAGTGCATTGCTTGAAGTAGATGGCGAATTTTGTTTATAATTGTTTCTTTTTATTACTAGTGTTGCCTCTTGTTCACTATTACACTACTGCATTGGTATCACTTAATTTTGTCACGTGAACCGAAACTTTGGACTGTTTCAATATTGCCGCCAAGACTGATTGCACATGCTCATGGATATTAAATGTACATCGAGTAAATGTCGGCTACTTGATGACATTATTCAGAAATGGAAAATGATTCGCAGCAGGTTGTAATTTGTCATTAACACAGAAGTACACAATTATCGTTGAAAGTATTGTTTGTCCTGAAACAGTAGTCCGGTATTGACCCAATTATGTACCGGTAAAAAAAAATACAGGTTCTTGGTACCCATCCCTAGTGAGATGAGGAGCAGATTAGGATAATGAGGAGCAGTTAAATGGCAGTGAGAAAAGGGATGTGGCAGTAAGGTCCAGGGTTGGTTAGTAATGGATGGTTCAAGGGATTTGAAAAGCTGGGTGGGGCAGTGAGGGCCAGGGTGGTACAGTGTGGGGCAGGGTTTAGCAGTGAGGAACAAAGAGGGGAGGTTAGGGACAAAATATAATTTATAACTTATAATTATTATGAATATTAAAACCTTAAAGCATTTTTACGAGGAAGACCACCCCTCATCCAAGTGACCAGGTGCTCTGTCTAACCACAGCTGAAGTGAGGAAAACTCTATGCAGCATTTACCCAAGGAAGTGTGCTGGACCAGACAACATTCCTGGCAGTGTGCTCAGGGAATGTGCAGAACAGCTAGAGGATGTCTTTACAGACATCTTCAGTCATTCTCAAATGACTGTATAAAACTGTAGAAAGGACATTACTTGTAATCTTACACTCCAGTGCTTATGTTTGATCTCTCTCCAGTGTTCTGTATTGTTTTAAGATTTATAATCACAGTCTTGATGTCATCCAAATGAGGATGCGTTCCACTTTTGAGTCTGGTTCCCCTCAAGGTTTCTTCCTCACTCCTTCTTAAGGAGTTTTTCCTTGCCACAGTCGCCACGGCTGCTCATCAGGGATAAATGCACACCATTCACCTTAACTGTTAAATTGTGTAAAGCTGCTTTGAGACAATGTCTGTTGTGAAAAGCACTATAGAAATAAACTTGACTTGACATCTTGAACATCTCCCTGATCAGCAACGTTGTTCCTACGTGCCTCAAGACAACGACCATCGTTCCCGTGCCAAAGAAGTCTACTGTCTCCTGCCTCAATGACTATCGTCCATCTCGCTCACACCCATCGTGATAAAGTGCCTCAAGAGGCACATTAAGACCCAGCTTACACCCTCCCTGGATCCCATGCAGTTTGCTTATCGTCCAAACCACTCCATGGACGATGCCATCTCTTCATTTGGCCATCACCCACCTGGACAACAAGGACTTATATGTACGAATGCTGTTCATTGACTTCAGCTAAGCATTCAACACAATCATCCCTCAGCACCTGATTGTGAAGTTGAGCCTACTCGGCCTGAAAACCTCCCTTTGCAACTGGACCTCAGTCAGTCCGGATCGGGAGCAGCATCTCCAGCATCACCATGCTAAGCACTGGGGCCCCTCAGGGCTGTGTGCTCAGCCCACTGCTGTTCACTCTGCTGACTCATGACTGTGTAGCAATGCACAGCAGGTTTACTGGTCGGCGCTAACTTGTGTTATGTGTATTGTCTTGTGTTGTCTGTCTGTTTGGACTGTCTGCACTGTCTGTCTGTACTGTTTGTCTCTCTGTCTGTCTGTCTGTCTGTCTGTCTGTCTGTCTGTCTGTCTGTCTGTCTGTCTGTCCTGTTTATCATCTCACTGTTGCACTTTATGTAGCTTTGTGTTATGTGTTGTAGCTCTATGTTGTTTAGTGTAGCACCAGGGTTCTGGAGGAACGTTGTCTCATTTTTACTCTGTACTGTGTACCACTGTGTATAGTAGAAATGACAATAAAAGCCTTTTTACTTGACTTGACTTGACATTGTATCAATAACTATTTTTAGTGATTTGTTTTGCAATTTTAATCAAATATAAACATATTTGTGAGTTGGATAAAACCCCTGTACTTGCAAAAGTTAAATCAAATCTGGATTGCTTAAACTGTTAGTGAATACAGGATCAAGAATTTTGGATAAGGATGGGAGGGGAAAAACGAGAAAGGAAGAGATGTTGAGGGGAGGAGAGAGATGGGAGGGGAGAAATGAAAGGGGAAGGACAGTGGTGGGAGGGGAGAAATGAGAGGGAAGGACAGTGGTGGGAGGGGGGAAGGATAAAGATTATGGGGAAAGAGTGGAGGAGAGTGATTGGAGGGGGAAGGAAAGGGAAGAAGAGAAATGGGAGGAGAGAGGAGGAAGTGGGAAAGGATGAAAACTTAATTCTCCCCAGAGTCTACATTAATCCATCAGTTTGTTAATATACCGAGCAGCTGATGAGTATACATCCGGAATACACGTTACTGTGAAGGTAGATGATGTTCAAGACTTCGATTGAAATCAAATCGTGTTAGTGAATAAAGCACTATTCTAGAGAAAATTGGATGCTGTTCCGCGCGCGCGAATGTGTCGTCATTTTGACACCGGAAGTAAAATTGTAAACAGTAATGGTGGGCTGGGCTTTTAGTGTCCCAGACAACGGTCTTGCAGATTTCCCCCCTCAACAAAGTGTCGTAAAAACAATCCCAAAGACAAAGAAGTGAAGAGGATCGGGGCAGTTTGACTCTCCGTTCCTAACAGCGCGAGCAGGCGAGTTAATAAGACACAGTGCGCCGAATTCAGGTACAAAATGCTCACTCTTCTGCACTTTGGAGATGGCGAGCTAGATTAGCTTAGCAGGCTAACTTTCAGCTGAAGCAGGCTAGCTAACTTTTAGCGCATTTTACCTTCCTGACTAAAAGAAACACACTATACACAATAATAATAACAGCAACTTTGACATGGATGCAGCTGGGTTTATTAAAACAATATCTGCTCTATAGGGGATTAATTATATTTTACTTGTAGTGTTGATTTATTCATGCTTATTAGTAGACTGTCAACACAGTACACACAGGCACTTCTTAAAATGCTACACATTTAAAATTAACCTCATTTGATTGCATGTGTGATGATAAATGTGAATGGTTTTTCAAAGGAGACATTTACACTAAACGACATACACAATATTGCCAAAAGTTGTGTGTGTTGTATGTGCTTTAACATCCCATTCCACTTTTAGTCTTCATTTCCAATAGTATCCTCTTCTGGAAAGATCATAATATTATCCTCTTTGGAAAGATCTTTTACTAGATTTTGGAGTGTGCTTGTGGAGATCTGTGTGAGATTCATTAAGCCACAAGGGTGTAAGTAAAGTCAGGTAGTGATGTAGGTGAGGTGAGGAGACTGGGGTGCAGTCAGTGTTCACATTCATCCCAGAGGTGTTCAGTAGGGTTGAGGTCAGAGCTCTCTATCAGGATATCTTCCATGTGTTTATTTACAAGTATACTCTTGTATACAGTTTCTTGCACATTGTATTGTATAACATTCAGTAGGTTGTCTGCCGGTGCTATTATGTGTTTTTGTGTATCTACCCTACACTGTCTTGTGTTCTCTGTTTACACTTGGTTGCACACGATACACTTTATGTGGCCAGGACAACTTAGTGTTCTGTATGTAGTCCTATGTTGTGTGATGAAGCTCTATGTTGTTTTATGTAGCACCAGGATTCTGGAAAAACTTCTCGTTTCACTGTGTACTGCGCCAGCTATATATGGTTAAAATTACAATAAAAGCTACTTGACTTGAACTGTGCATTGGGCTGCAGTGTAATATCTGAGATTAGTAATAGGTTATCTATAAATAAATGCAAATGTTCAACTCTGACAATGTGTGTGTGTGTGTGTGTGTGTGTGTGTGTGTGTGTGTGTGTGTGTGTGTGTGTGTTTTAGTGGAGCTCCAGCACAGTCCAGCATGGAGCAGGCAGAGGATCAGAGCAGCTCTGGTTCCTCCAGTAGCAACAATACAGGATCTGGGGGAAATGCTCGCCCTGCACAGATCTCTCAGATGTCTCTGTATGAACGACAAGCTGTACAGGTAAGCAGGATGGACATACAAAGGCATCTATCTAACCAATTTTTTTTTTCTTCATTTTCCTTCTTTCTTTTTTGTTTGTAAAGATATGTTTATTAGGAATATACAGTTGTAAAATATACAAACACATAAGTGTATGAAAAACATTTCTTCTTCCCTTCTTATTTAAAAAAAAAAGCCTCCCACACAGTATATTTGCGATATCCTAAAAAAAAAAAAGAAAAAAAAAAAAAAGTCAACCAAAAAGTAAAAATACATAGATACATATAAGTAAATGTTACTAATAGAGTCCAGAAGCAAAAAAAAAAAGGAGAAAAGAGAAAGGAAGAGAAGGAAAAAACAATACTAAAATATTTCAATATCGGTCAACATAGTCTTTCTGGGGAAGTTTCTGATTTCCTGTTTTAAGGTTACTTTTTTTGCTGCAGTGCTTGTGAGCAAGATAAAATACTTTTTATGATGAGTCATGTGAAGTAAGCTAACATTACATAATATCCAAACTTCAGAATCAAAGTCAAAATGCTTGTTTATTTTTCAGAGATTATTGCTATTATGTACTTCCAAAAATCCTCTAAGATTGATGTTTTACATCTTTGACACATACCTGAAATCTCACTGTGAAGTTTGTGTATAATATGTTCTGTGTAAAATGTGCAATTGAATTTGTCTGTGATTAGTAGATGCCAGTACAGTTTGTGACTTTTCTAGGTGCGTACCCCAGACTTTTTAATCATAAGTACATTCTAAATCCGATTCCCATTTTTGTTTTATTAGAGCTTTTTGGTAGGCTGGGAGATTATTAATAAGAATACAGTATATGGAAGATGTTAGGCCTTTTGCAGAAGTATGTCTAGTATTAATTAATCGATTTGTTGTATGTATGTTTGGGAATTATCCAATTGATTGACCTTTGAGCCAATCTCTTATTTGTAAATACTTAAAATAGTTATGCTGGGGCAAGCCAAATAGTTCAGACAGTTGAAGGAAGCTAGACAATCTTCCACTTTACTGTAATGGATCTATTTCTCAGAATCTTCCTTTTAAATCTGCCATGCAAGTAATTTCTTTCAAAATAATGGTAATTTTTCTAGCCAATGCTGCTTCAGCTTTAGTGGTTAATAGATTGTTGTATAACAATACTTTTAAAGTGGGATTCTGATATTTATTTTTGTTTTGTTACAGAGTGATCCCGTTCCATTATTCTAATGTAATTTTCCAACTGTGACAATGTTTTCCTGCTTACCTTATTTTTATGTGCCACATAGGACATGACCTGCCCTCTCATATAATCCTTTAGGGTTTCCTATATGTTAGATTGAGATGAGAAATTTGATTTATTTTCCAGGTATGCATCAATGTGGTTGTTGTTAATACAATCTGGATCTTTTAATAGGAAACCCCTGAATCTCCATCTGTAAGAAACAGCCTCAGGTGGACCCACCTCAATATCATGTTTATGGGATTGTAGTAAACTCTGAACAGAGGCCATTGGGTAGAGATAAAAACACTTCTAAACAGTTGCTAAGAACTGTGTAACAGAACGATGTTACTACATTAAATGTACAAAGAAATGCAAAATATATAATTGACTAATATGTGTTAATGTTACTTGAGCTATCCATGCACAGAGCATGGGAAATAAATTCTACCTTATCATATTGCACAACTAAATAATATCAAATTTAGAAATCAAATGTTTGCCATTATATACCTTTATAACAAAAGCAGGGATTCTCGTAAAATGTAAATTGTAAAATCAGTGAGAGTAAAAGATTGAAGGCAGTTATTATACTTGTTGTTCTCAATAGCAAATGTACACAACATGTATATAGTTCAGTATTCACTGTGTATTAAACCAGTGGTCCCCAACCTTTTTTGACCGGTTTAATGTCGGACAATATTTTCACGGACCGGCCATTAAGGTGTGGCGGATAAATACAACAAAATAAAATGATACGACCAGCATAGAAACTGGTATTCTCCAAATATAATAATAAACGTGAATCCACTGTGGGGTTTTTTTGTTCATTTTGCTAGCTTGGGGCTTTCAATTTAGCGGTAATGTATTGTGTTAGCGGCCGGAGCAGCCCCTTTAAGAAGGTAGCGGATGGAGGTAAGACATGTGACTGAGGCATCTTTACATGCATCAAGAGTGAATCATAGACAGATGTGAAGGAGAGATTCCAGTCATTTTCCAAAATAAAACATGGTTCAGAATCAGATAATAAATAAAATGGAAATAATGTAAGTTATGTATTCTTTCGTTGCGGCCCGGTATCACTTGACCCACAGACCGGTGCCGGTCCACTGCCCAGGGGTTGGGGACCACTGTATTAGACCACACAGTAAGAGGGATGGCTGTTAAATTGTACTAACTTGTACTGACTTATGTCGCAATAAGTCAATCCCAAGGTACAGTAAAAGCTGATGCCATAGGGATAAGAAAAAGTGTTCACTAGACCTTCTCCAACTCAGTGAGGAATTCTCCGACTTCATATGAGAATAGTTTGAACTCTCCCTGATGTCGGATTTGCAGCACAGCTGGGGATTGATTAGCATATTCGATGTTTTTCCTCCCGAAGTTTCTTTTTCACGTCATTAAATCCGCTCATCCAGCGTTGACTCTTGATGCTATAGTCTGGGTAGAAGGAAATTCACTTATCATTCAGGCATAAGGCTCTTTTCTCTCTGGGTAACTGGAGAAGCTTGTATTTTTCTCTATTTAAGAATTTCGCAGTGATAACAAAAAAATTTTAGAGAAAAGGTCTATTTGTACAACTGGAGTTAAGTGAATTTTTGTGAAATGGAAGCAACTAACGAGGCACACCCGGAGCTCATCCACACGTGTCCAGCTTTATCACGTGACTCCCATCTAACCTCATTTTATTGCATTATAAATTAATTTGCAGGAAACAAATGTGCGATTATGTGAATAATTTAAGTTATAGAACATCAGTGTCCTGCTCCATGTGTTTTTAGTGGAAATGATGATGTATATCATATCCAACATCTCTGCAGTTGTGGTTCTCTAACAGACTGCTTAGTTCTGCTCTTTATCTGTTACACGTTTCTTTTTTGCACCATGCTCAGTGTTTAATTTAGAGATGGTCATGGCATGTCTCAGGTACACACCTACTGTACTGTTGTGTCTGCTTACAGGTGGCTGGATCTTTCTTGGAATTTAAACTCGTGCTCTCTTGAGAATACTGTCCTTTTGTGCTCCATTCACAGCAGCGTTAAACTTTCACTCATCAACTGAAAAATCACCAGAGTGTTTTTAAAAAGTACCCACGAAGAACTGCAGCTCTCCTCAATATGACGAGCTGATCGTGTGTGTGTGTGTGTGTGTGTGTGTGTGTGTGTGTATACAGGCTCTGCAGGCTCTACAGAGACAGCCTAACGCTGCTCAGTATTTCCAGCAGCTGATGCTTCAACAGCAGATTAATAGCGCTCAGCTTCACAACCTTGCTGCTGTGCAACAGGTAATCATTTACCTCCTTTACCTCGTACAGCTCATTTACCTCATTTACATTTGTTTACCTCCTGTGTCTTATTTTCCTCATTCACCTCATATCATTTTTTTTACCCTCCTTTACCTTGTTTACTTTCTGTGCCTTAATAACATTAATCACTTTATTTACCCCATTTACATGTAAATGTAACTATGTCTATGTATTTTTGCACCATTGAATATACAAACCCGATTCCAAAAAAGTTGGGACAAATTGTGAATAAAAAAGGAATGCAATAGTTTACAAATCTCATAAATGTATATTTAGTTATAGAATGTAGATAACATATCAAATGTTGAAAGTGAGACATTTTGAAATGTCATGCCAAATATTGGCTCGTTTTGGATATCATTAAAGCTACACATTCCAAAAAAAGTTGGGACAGGTAGCAATAAGAGGCCGGAAAAGTTAAACGTACATATAAGGAACAGCTGGAGGACCAATTTGCAACTTATTAGGTCAGTTGGCAACATGATTGGGTATAAAAAGAGCCTCAGTGTGGCAGTGTCTCTCAGAAGTCAAGATGGGACGAGGATCACCAATTCTCCCAATGCTGCAGTGAAAAATAGTGGAGCAAAATCAGAAAGGAGTTTCTCAGAGAAAAATTGCAAAGAGTTTGAAGTTATCATCATCTACAGTGCATAATATCATCTAAGGATTCAGAGAATCTGGAACAATCTCTGTGCATTAGGGTCAAGGCCGGAAAACCATACTGGATGTACATGATCTTCGGGCCCTTAGACGGCACTGCATTAAATACAGGAATGCTACTGTAATGGAAATCACAACATGGGCTCAGGAATACTTCCAGAAAACTTTGTCAATGAACACAATCCACCGTGCCATTCGCCTTTGCCGACTAAAACTCTATAGGTCAAAAAAAGATGCCATATCTAAACATGATCCAGAAGCGCAGGCGTTTTCTCTGGGCCAAGGTTTATTTAAAATGGACTGTGGCAAAGTGGAAAACTGTTCTGTGGTCAGACGAATCAAAATTTGAAGCTCTTTTTGGAAAACTGGGACGCCGTGTCATCCGGGCTAAAGAGGATAGGGACAACCCAAGTTGTTATCAGCGCTCATTTCAGACGTCTGCATCTCTGATGGTATGGGGTTGCATGAGTGCGTGTAGCATGGGTTGCTTACACATCTGGAAAGGCACCATTATTGCTGAAAGGTAAATCCAAGTTCTAGAACAACATGTGCTCCCATCCAGACGTCGTCTCTTTCAGGAAAGACCTTGCATTTTGCCAGACCACATACTGCATCAATCACACCATCATGACTGCATAAAAGAAGGATCCGGGTACTGAAATGGCCAGCCTGCAGTCCAGATCTTTCATCCATAGAAAACATTTGGCACATCATAAAAAGGAAGATGCAACAAAGAAGACCTAAGACAGTTGAACAACTAGAAGCCTGTATTAGACAAGAATAGGACAACATTCCTATTCCTAAACTTGAGCAACTTGTCTCCTCAGTCCCCAGACGTTTGCAGACTGTTACAAAAAGTAGAGGGGATGCCACACAGTGCAAAACATGGCCTTGTCCCAACTTTTTTGAGATGTGTTGATGGCATGAAATTTAAAATCAACTTATTTTTCCCCTTAAAATTATACATTTTCTCAGTTTAAACATTTGATATGTCATTTATGTTGTATTCTAAATAAAATAGTGATATTTGAAACTTCCACATCATTGCATTGTGTTTTTATTCACAATTTTTGTATTATTTTCATATCTTTAGGCCACTCTTGCTGCCAGTCGACAGTCCAGTTCTCCAAACACCAGCGTCTCTGCAGTGAGCACAGCACAGTGTACCGTACGTCTCTACAAGCTGAACACAAACCTCAAACTTCCTCAGACTCCCTCAAACTCACTCAGACTTCCTCAAACACCCCTCAAATGCTTTCAAATCTTCTCATAAACACTGAAGTGGGTGTTAATGCTTTAGTAACCGATGCACCTCCAATTAATGCTCCACCGTTTGTTCACTCCGATATGCTGTTAAACTGGTAGAACTCACCTGCTGTTGCTCCTCTATAGGGTAATTTAAGCAGCACTTCTGGGGGCGGGACCATGACGAATTCTCGCCCAGTCGGCCCAGCAACATCTGTGACATCATCTGCCCTTAGCCAATCAGTGTTGCTTGGTGGGAACTCAGCTGGTCAGGGACAGATGTACCTGAGAGTTAGTAAAAAATAATAATATATATATATATATATATATATATATATATATATATATATATATATATATATATATATATATATATATATATATATACATACAAAAATGTTATTCTATACATTTACTTAAATGTTATTAATTAATGTAATTAAAAACAAATATAATTTATGTTTACATGTTTGTGTTTGATGATTAAAATATTCCTCGGCCTGTCAGGTGAACCGCTCTCTCAGGGCTCCCCAGCTCATTTTCATGCCTGGCGGCACAGCAACAGCCGCTGTAGCAACGGTTGCCCAGCAGCAACCTCAGCAGCAGCAGCAGCAACAACCCCAGCAGCAGCAGCAGCAACAGCAACAGGAAGTCCCACCCACATCTTCCAGTAACCAGTCAGATAGTGACCAGGTAAGACTTAATTCGGCCATATCTACCTACCCCTTCCATTCTCTGTTGACTACCCACTTAACACCCTGACATTTGAACTTACATTATGCAAGACATCTTTCATTAATGAATTTCCCAACCTTTGAACCTAATGTACTGCAGGTACAGAATCTTGCCCTGCGCTGTGCTTCCACCCCCCGAGTGGCTGCTATTAAGACTGAATATCCTGACAGGAAGGATCCTGGTAAGTTCCTGTTTATTTGTTATCATTTATAGACTCCGTCTCAATTTCTTATTTATATTATGTAGTGAACTACTTAATACCTGCATGGCAGGACCATGTCAAATCAAACTTTTTTTTATTCCTAAAAAACATTAAAATCACTGCTTCGGTCCCGTATGCTTTATATTTCTTTGTATGTTATACTTTAGACTTTTACTAAAAACAATGTAAATGATGTTGTTTGGGACACAGCCGTAGTTGGTAATGCATTTTGGTAAGCCTATTAATTCTGAATTGTTTAGAACTTAAATTACAGGGTTTTTCTCTTTTTGTCTCAGGTTTATTCCCTATTGGTCCACAGTCTCAGCAGCAGCAGCAGTTCTCTCCATCAGCACAGCAGATCGGCAGCAGCAAACTTCCCACTCCTCCTTCTTCTACCTCTTCCTCTCTCTCCTCTTCTTCATCTTCCTCCTCTTCCTCTGTCCCTCTCTCTCAGCTCCTGCTTTCTCCATCGCGGCTCACCCCCGCTGCCACGGTGACCCACATCCTGGTCCCGAGCTCCAACGTCCCCACTTCCTCTCCAGGTTTCCCCAAGCCCAACATGACGGCTCAGACACTGGTGGTGCAGCCACTTCAGCAGCAACAGAACGGAGTGGACAAAATGACGGGCCCCATCCCCATCCAACCAAAAACAGCTCAAAGCAGTCGTTTGCCTTCACAGATGCCCCCTCGCCACCCTCCTCCTATTCTCCCAGCTCCACCCACTTCCCACCCCCCACATGTCCCGGTCCAGTTGCTTGGATCCAGGCAGGGTTCACTGGGAAACTCTCAGGCTGTAGCTGTGCCACAGGCCCGAACCTGCTACACCCACCAGGATAGTTCCACCCACAACCTCAGCTACACCTCTAATTCAGTCACCATGGTAACAGCAATGGAGCCAGGCAGTGCTGGTGCAGGCCTTAAACTGACCACTCAGAATGCAGAACCCAGTCAGATTGGCTCTTCTGCAGTCCAAACTACAGACTGTGATCACAGCAACAGTGTGGCACCACCTGTTGGAGAAACTGGGTTAGAGCAAACTGGAAGTGCACAGGTCAGTGTTGTTTGGTCAATAATGTCATATAAAAAATAAGAATATGGGCATATTAGAACTGTTTACAAGTTGTTGTAAACAGTTTTGTTGTGCACATATGTGCCCTTTCAATTTCTTTACTTTATTATTTTAATATTTTGTTCCAGATGAAGCCTGCGATCGGCTCCCTAAAGAGAAAATCAGAATCAGATGTGGCAGGTGAGATGACGTCAGAAACCACTGCCCAAAACTGTCAGCCAATCCCTGACTCTGCCCCTCCACTCTCTCCTGCTCCCTCATTGGACACTGGTGAGTCAGGAGAGTTGGAATAGATCCACAAGGGTTAGAAACACCTCGGCACCATTAATAGTATTTTGTTCTGTTTTGGTCTTTGTCTGTGTGCAGCACCAGAAATAGCGTTCTCCACTCCTCCGACTCTGTCTCTGTCTCTGCCCCACCCTCGAGCTCCTCTCCCCCAGGCTGTGGTAAAACCGCAAGTTCTCACTCACCTCATCGAAGGCTTTGTCATTCAAGAGGGAGCTGAGCCATTTCCTGTGAGTCCCACTGTTCACCTCATCAGTCTATTGAGGGTCTGTTTCCCACTATTTACTATATAGTGCACATAAACATCCTCACCAGTCCAGCATGGAAGCATCCCAAACCACATACCTTACTTACTATTCACTTTGTAGTCTGCATAAACAATGTCACTGGCTTGCTGTGGACTGATTTTGAGATTGCTGCAGTAGTGCACTTTTCAGTATGTATTGTATGATTCTCAACATATAGTATAATGAAAAAAAAATGTGTTCATGTTACTGACTGTGTTAAACTGTACAGTGAATTGAATTCTGACAAAAGTGTAATCATGTGTTTGATTTCAAGGTTACTGGTCCAATAAAAGAGCGGGCTGAGGGTGTTCCTGTGCCACTCTTCATGCCGCTGGAAAACCGTGCCCCCTCTGGTGTGTGTGTGTGTGTGTGTGTGTGTGTATATGTGTAAAAGATAGACTATTTAAGGCTTCCTGTGGCTCATTTGTTGTGCCTGTGTCCCACAGTGCTGAAGTGCGAGTTCTGTGAGAGTTTTGCTCCTGCTAGTCAGTTCCGTGGAACCAAACGCTTTTGCTCCAAAACCTGCGCTAAGAGGTACAGTAATAAAATCATGCCCAGCTCAAATCAAACATGACAAAGCAATAGTCACAGCCTGTAATGTGTTTATATAATGATTGCTGCAGAAGAGAGCAGTAACCATATAATTCTACTTACAGCAGAGTATTGAGTAATAAGCAATAATATCAAATATGCAACATTTAACCATTATGGAGAAATTCATCAGTGTGCAAATGCCAAATCAAGTAAAGAAACAATAATTAGAAATATGTACCTGCTCACTCACTCTCAACCTCACCTCTCCAATCATCTCTCAATACTTCTGTCTCCTCACTCACTTGCTCACTCACCAGTCAACTCATCACTTTAAACTCCTTTCTCCTGTTTCCTTGTCTGTCTTCTCACTCATCTGTCTCCTCATTGTCTTCTCACCTCCTCACTCATCTGTCTCCTCACTGTTTACTCACTTGATTACTCATTTGTCTTCTTATTGTTTTCTCACCTGATCACTCATCTGTCTTCCAATTTCTTCGCATCTGCTCACCTGCTCATTCACCTGCACACTCGCATGTTCACTCACATGTCTCCTCACCTGTCCATTTCAGGTACAACGTGAGCTGCAGTCATCATTTCCGCAGCAGTCAAGGCCGCAGCAGTGCACTAGCGTATGACGAGATAGCGAGACACAGGGGTCTTCACCGGAGAAGCTCGGAGATCGCCTGTGCTAAAATTGCTGGCAGTCACCTGCATGTGAAGGTCTGTCTCTCTCTTAACCACCTGTTTTGGTCTCCATATAGCCGTCAGTTTGGCAATAGTCTGTTATATAGACTCAAAATAGTCTCTCTCTCACTCTCTTGCTTTCTCTCTCTTCCGGTCTGTCTTGTCATGTTTGTTTCTCAGTGTCGCTCTGAGTCCAGTCGTTCGGAGGATGTCTCTAGCTGTGAAGGTGAAGAAGAAGAAGAGGAAGAAGACTATCATTCTCCAGGGTCCTCCTTCTCCTGCTCTCACCAGTCCCATCATGGCCCTCAGATGGAAGAGTCAGCACAAGGCAGCCTTCCATTGGACGGAGACCATTTTTTGTCTGCTAGCCCCGCCCAGTGGAGTGTAGAAGAAGTGTGTCGCTTCATTTCCTCTCTGCAAGGTGAGTCCTTAGTAGCTGTCTGTCTGTCTGTCTGTCTGTCTGTCTGTCCCTTTCACTGAGTCTCCTAATGCTGGTTCTCTCTGTGTCATCACTTCCGGCCAGGTTGTGAGGATCTGGCGGGTCACTTCCTGTCGCAGGAGATTGATGGTCAGGCGCTGTTGTTGCTAAAGGAGGAACATCTGATGAGCACCATGAACATTAAACTGGGCCCCGCCCTCAAGATCTGTGCATCGATTAACAACCTGAGGGATTGAGTAGGAGCTCCTTGAAGTGGGAGTTGGAGGAGTGCCAGCCTGGTGGACGGGCTCATAATGGAAGCACTGTTGTTTTGCTTTTCATTATAGCAGATCTGAATAACAGCCATTATAATCTTCAGTACAGAGAGAAGACAGGGCGGGTCTAACGGTCTGAGTGCACCGCAGTGGAGCTGGACATTTGCCATAAGATTCACAATATTCCATTTATATAGTCATTATACTTTTACAGCTGAATTAAGTTCCATCTTCTTTAAAGGTCATGAAGGCGCATCATCTAACATCAACCTGAATAGTCCACCCACTGTGCACTTTTTGACACAGATTGCTACATTATGATCAGATTAGGGACCAGGTTATTGTCATTGTCAAGCTAGGTAAAGGTACAAAACCAGTGAAATGCAGATAATAAAACGCTAAGCAGCCTGGAGAAAATCTGTTCCAAATAGAATGTTTGTAAGAAAAAACAAATCATAACCAAATAAGAGAAAAGCCAAACCGCCAATTACATTACGAACACACACGTTACTATATACTGTATTATAATTTTTTCCAATCAGCTGTTACTATGCAGCTTTCTGTTGAATCACTCTACATATTTCCCTGTTTAAACAGTCTAGAACTGATGTAGAAACGCTGAGTTAGCATGCTAGGAATCAAATACATAGGATCAAAAGTATAATGGTGGCTCTTGCACTCAGACTGAAGTTCCCTACGGAGTGCACACTAGAGTGAGGGTCGCACTAACCAAGGGGGCAGTAAACCAAGGCTCTTATTCCGATGTTTATTTTTGTATCATGCTGAAGGAGTCAGTAGTCAGTATTAACGAGTAGTGTGTTTATGATGATGAAGGCAGACAGGAAGTCATGTGACTGTCCAGTAGCCGGTCATTGAGCGAACACAGGAAGGCATATTTTTTACTACAGTAGGTAATTGCATGTGGGTTTTTTTTTTTGTTTTTGTTTTTTGTATTACCCAACAAAATCATTACTTTCTTTTTTTCCTACTTTTTGGTTTAGGTTTTAGTATTATGACCTTTGAACCCTCAGTTCTTGTTAGAGGACGTGCATCTGAGGTAGTTCGCTAGTTTTCTAGTTTCTTTCACCGCTGTATGAGTAAACGAATAAAGTGTTCCAGTAAAGAATCATGTGTTTTGTCTACTTTATTTAAAAAAAAATTTTTTTCCTCCTCTCAGTCCACTTGCAACAAGTTGAACAGAGGCCCTAAAAGCTGGAGAGGAAACAGATTTTCAGTTGATCAGTTTTGGGTTATGAAGAAAACATGTTCATGTACAACACATTCTCTCTCATACACTCACACTCTTTGACCTGTCTCAGTGTAGAGGGGGTGTGAAACTACGCATTTTGCTTTTAGGGTTGTTATTTACGAGAGACAAATGAATGATGGAGGGAGGTGAAACACGCAGAGGCGCCGGACGTAACACAGGTGGTCGCCATGGTGTTACCGTAGAGATGGAGAAGATAGAGCAAGAGGGACAAAGAAAGAGAGAAAGACAGATAGACTCTTTAAAGATAGAAAGTGTGTGTGTGTGTGTGTGTGTGTGTGTGTGTGTGCTCAGCGAGTGCTGAGAGCGATCATAGCAGCAGTGTCATTACTGAAGAAACTGAGTGGAACCGTATAGAACCCTCAGTGTGAAGTTCTACACATTAGAACCCTGTAGATCAGAATCTGGCTGTAATCAGAAACACACTGCACATTGCTGTACTCAGCCTGAACACCATGCACAAGATTATTATTTTTTAAATAGTAGATTTTCTTTACAGTTTCTGTGTGTTTTTTTAAAAATCTAAACAGGTACAAAACAGATACAATCTTCGAAATGTAGAGAGATCTGCACAGTCAACTTGCGTGTGTTTAGTGTGTGTCTGTTGTGTATGTGTACATTTCGTATGTGTTCTGTTTATCACGTCTTCTGATCAGGACTTTACTTTGCACTGTAATTTCGATTGAGTGATCCTTACACTTTCCTGTGTGTGTGTGTGTGTGTGTGTGTGTGTGTGTGTGTGTGTGTGTGTGTGTGTGTGTGTGTGTGTGTGTGTGTGTGTGTGTGTGTAGAGGAAAAAGAATGTGCTGTGCTCTGTACAGCTCCGGAATTCACAGCTCCGACTCGACAAACCTCATGAAGAACTAGGTGAACACGTTGTATTGTAGAGGAGCATTAAGCAGAAGTTCCACTTCATCATCACTCCTCACAGAGAAATCGTTCACTTAGTTATTCTTTATTCATTTATGACATTCTTTCACCGCGCTGACCTCATCATGGCACATTTCAGGGGGTTCGTGTTTTTTTATGTTGACTGAGATCATGTTGGGTTTATGTGGATATGAGAAATGTGTGGATCTGTGTAGGTGGGGCATCATCTCCGATCTTCACACCACTACACAAGCTCACTTTCCAGCATCACAGAGCAGAACTGTGACCTGTTGCATACCAGGACCAATTTTTTATTTACATTTTTTTAAATTTTTTATTTTATTTTACAGTTAATTTAAAAAGAATAAAAAGTGTTTTCTGTTTTTCAAATTTTGCAATATATTTTGTGTTTTTATGCCTTAATTTCAGATTATTATCTTTAGTAGTAGTAGTAGTAGTCTTGGTGGTGATGGGTTTTAGGGGTCCCACCGGTTGCTCTACCCCGGACGTGATTTATTTCCGTCTTCCAGGTTCAATATTTGTGGTCCCCCCTTGTCTAAATGTCATCCCTTCCTCTGAGACAATACGGTGTGGTAAAGGATGACAGAATGGAGGGAGTGTGGGAGGAAGAGTTCGACGGAGGGGGCACACTCGTAAAGAACAGCAACAAAGTTTGGGAAAATTAAACAAGATGTAAAGGGGACAGCGGCATCTCCACTCTCTCTCTCTCTCTCTCTCTCTCTCTCTCTCTCGCTGTCATTCATTCATTGTATTTATCCCTCCGTTTATTTATTACTCGTTTTTTTTACGCAAAAGACGTTTTTGTAGGAATTATAAAGGGCTGACATTTTCTGACGCAGACTTCACAGACACTAGGACACAAACATACGTCATGAGTATTCAAACAGGAATCTCCTACATTCTCTCTCTCTCTCTCTTTCTCTCTCTCTCTCTCTCTCTCTCTCTCTCTCTCTTTCTCTCTCTCTGCCTTATTCACACACATGACTTATGCATAAGGTTAAGTATAGCAGAGGGCATTACAACACTCATCCATTTAATAGTGTGTGTGTGTGTGTGTGTTTCAGCGTTTCAGTGTTAAAATAAAAGTATGATTAGTTTGTGCTTGCAATCAGTTTATTCAAATAAAAGAGTCACTTATAAGAATGAAGCATTCATAATATAGAATATAATATCTATCAAAGACGAAATGCATACACATATACAGTATGTTCAGTGCTCTGTCATAATGAGGCTGAACTCATCTCTCTCTCTCTCTCTCTCTCTCTCTCTCTCTCTCTCTCTCTCTCTCTCTCTCTCTCTCTTTATAACCCCTGTGCCACCTCCTTTACCTCCACTGGTGCCTTCACACTTCTCCGGATCGTCCTCCTCTAGAGGAATACACCCTTTTTGTTTATTTTGTTCTGGACACACTGTCTCTACACAGGGATTATAACTGGGGCTACAGTTGACCTTCAATTCTAACTTTCTTTGGACTGTAATTAATAATTACATCTTTAAATTAATTTATACAGTCCAGTTACAGACTAATGTGTTCTGATACCGATTATAATGATAAAACGAAAGACTGGTGACCTATCAAAATATTAATCCTTACATAAATAAAGCATAAGTAAAATCTTACTGAAGCACTTTTAATTTTCATCGTGCTGGATTTATCTTTTATTTTTGTCGTTTTTATTATTATTGGATGGTTGCTGTGGTGAGCTAGACAGGTAAGACTCACTTCCTCATTACATTTAAACATCGCTTTTTTTGTTGTCTTGTGACATGTGACACATTTTGTTCATGGTGTCCTCTTTTAATAATTTTATCAGATCAATAATTGATGAGCAAACAAAACAAAGTAATGCTCTCAAATAATCAGAATGCGCCATACTGTTCTTGACCAATCGGAACACAGCAAATGAGATTGTTTAGTATGTTTATGTGTAATGTTACAGCTGCTGATTACTGAAACTCCTTTTTACAGCTATGTGGGGAAAATCCCCAACACAGCAACTGAGTGACTGAGACAGACATACAGACAGACAGACTGATGGACAGACACCTATCGACTGACACATAATACAGTAGATAAACAGGTAGACGTGATCAATGGAATTATAGACAGATGCACAAACAGACTGATGAATATTTAAGAAAACTAACAGACTGATTGATAGACAGGCAAATAAATAGATAGATAGATAAGCAAACAGACAGATAGAGAGACAGACAGAAGGATAGACAGTCTGATGCCCACTGTCTCTTCTGTCAATCGCACGGGACGACGCCTCCTGCTGTTGCTATGGGCAACCCACCTCACCATGGCAACAACCTGGCTGTAAGTGAAAGTTGATGACAACACACATATGCAAACATTAATCTCATATGTGCACATTTCTAACAATTCACCTGAATTTCATTTAACAGTAGCTGTACCGCTGCGGCCCGGGTTTGATCTCCAGTCAGGGAACCAACCCCAGCCTCTCTTAGTGCCGGTCCCAAGCCCGGATAAATGGGGAGGGTTGCGTTAGGAAGGGCATCCAGCCTAAAAACATGTGCCAAATCAAAAATTCTGATGATCCGCTGTGGCGACCCCTAATGGGAGAAGCCGAAAGAAAGTTAGTAGCTGTAGAAGTGGAGAAATGGGTGGGTTTTAGGGTGGAGTTAGGGTTATTACTTTTATCTTATTACCGTATGCATTGAGTAAATCTTTTTCTACCTCTGTACAATAACAGACACACTGTCCTGTCTGACTCTTTCTGTCTGTCTGTGTTCCAACTCCTCTTTGTGTCTATCTCTCTTCCTGCTTATTAGTATCTCCTCCTGTCTGTCTTAATGTTTGTCTGCATACTACTGTTTGTTCTGCTGTCTACTATCCCTTTTTGCCAATCTCCTTGTATCTGTTTATTAGTCTCAACCTCACAAACCTATATAACTTTGTAACTGTATATCTCTCTTAATTTGTCCGCCTGTCTGTGTGCAGTTCTCTGATGCGTGTGCCACGCTCTCGACCGGTGTCTGGTTCAGGGGTGTGTGTTCGTCTTCGGGGTCTGTCAGTGGGGCAGATGGCCGTATGTAGGGCACGAGGGGAAGTGATGGAGTCTGTTCGCAAAGCAGCTGAGATGGTCATCGATGAGGTAAATGAGAAAACGCAGAACAGGCCATTGCCAGAAGCAGTAGCAGTAAATACACATATACAAAAGGAAGGTGGTAGCTTAGTTTAAGGCTTTTGATCCAAAGGACGTGATTTCAAATCCCAGCAACACCAGGCTGCCAATTCTGGGCCCCTGAGCAAGGCTTGTAACACCATAGCTGCTCAGTTGTATAATTGAAATCAATGTAAGTCATTTTGGATAAAGGCATCTGCCAAATGTTATAATTGTAAATGTAAATGTAAAAATAACAAACTCCAGGTAACTAACCACAACCCTAACTCTAGCGTCATGCTAGTGTGCAGCCAAAAACTCTCTGGTGCCCTCTAGTGGTTTTCTTTATGATACACAAACATTTCAAAGTCAGTAGACTTTGTATTTTTCCTCATAATAAATGTGTTAAGTGTGGTTGATAAGTTTTGGACATAAAAGCAAAGCCTCAAGAACCTTCACATACTTTCCAACATACACTTGATTATGTGTGTCTCTGTCTGACTGTCTCTTAATCTCAGTGTCAGCATCAGTTCCGTAATCGGAGGTGGAACTGCTCTACTACTCCTCGTGGTGTTAATGTGTTTGGCCGGGTTATGAATCAAGGTCAGAATTTTCACCTCTAACATCTTATTCTTACCTTCCTCACACACACACACACACACACACACACACACACACACACACACACACATTACCTTTAACACATGCTTGTGCATACATTGCAGGGACACGGGAGGCGGCGTTTGTCCATGCCCTGTCCTCTGCAGCTGTAGCTGTTGCAGTGACAAGAGGCTGCAGTCGAGGGGAGCTGGAAAGGTGCGGCTGTGACCGCAAGGTCAGGGGAGTCAGTCCTGAGGGTGAGTCAGTCCACGCACACTTTGTTATCCATTAGCTAAAGGTAGCTCAAATAAATATACAATGTCTTATGTTTCTTTTAAATAAGCTGGCTAGAGGTACATCACGGCACTGTTATTGCCAATCCTCATGTCCTTGTGTCTGTGTGTCTCTTTGCAGGGTTTCAGTGGTCGGGGTGTTCAGATAATTTGTCGTATGGTGTTGCGTTTTCTCAGACCTTCGTAGATGAGCCAGAGCGTGTAAAGGGCACGTCATCTGGGCGACCGCTAATGAACATCCACAATAACGAAGCAGGACGAAAGGTGAGCAGAGAAATTCCGCATGGAATAGATGCTATTAAACAGAAAACTGCTTACTTCAGTTCAATTCACTCCATTTTTTCTCTGTATCTCTATCTCTCTCTCTCCAGGCTATCCTACACAACATGCAGGTGGAGTGTAAGTGCCATGGTGTTTCAGGTTCCTGTGAGCTCAGAACGTGTTGGAAGGTGATGCCCCCATTCCGCAGGGTTGGCGCTGTACTGAAGGAACGATTTGACGGAGCCACAGAGGTACAAGGCCAACATTATTTAATAACACTAATCAGACATAGTTACAAGCTTCCTGAAATTATCTGGGATGTGCCATTCTCAGGTGCGTCTGACACGTATTGGCTCTCGTGCTGCTCTGCTGCCAAAGGACCCTGATGTGAAGCCACCAGCTGCACGAGATCTTGTCTACTTGGCCACTTCTCCTGATTTCTGTCGCCTGGATCCTGAGAACGGCATTCTGGGAACTGCAGGTCGCCGCTGCAATGGTAACTATTTACATAATGGTACATCATGATGTCATAGTGCCCCACCTCCTTTCCTTATAACTGCCCTCAGTCCTCACACACAAACTATTACAGCACTCATTCTTTTCTCAATTGGCTCCACCCACTCATATAGGTTTAAACCATTGAACCTTTTCTTTGTTCATCAGTATAAACTCAGGCTGTTACAGCACTTTTATACATCTCTCTCTCTCTCTCTTTCTCACTATTCCTCTCTTACACCTACCTACTCCCCGGAACACAGGGACATCACGTTTAGCCCCGGATGGCTGTGAGCTGTTGTGCTGTGGTCCGGGTTTCCGCTCGGGTCGAGCCGAAGTGGTTCAGCGCTGCTCCTGTAAATTCTCGTGGTGCTGCTCAGTCCGATGTCAGCAGTGCAAAAACACAGTGCTCATACACACCTGCAGAGAGTGACGTGCACACACACACACACATGGAACACATATGTAGTTTTTCCATCAAAGTCTAGCCTGAAAAAGAACTTACACACCCTTATACTGTTATAAACACAATTAAAACACATTTTTATTATCCACTAAAAACTGACTAGTGTAACTGTGACTGACAGACATTTGGGCTAATCACACTATCCGACAGGCTATGCAATCACTGGGACTTAAATTCATGGTGAACTCATTGGGAGCCTTTTCTGTTGTGTCATGCAAGAGTTCCCTAACATAGGAAAAACAAGACTCACCATTCAATAAAGACAAAAGTAACAGCACCTTAGGAAGGAGGAGATGTTTGTGCTGTGCTGCATTAGTGGAAAAGTTAAAGCTTGCCATACTTTTACTTCCTAGTGTTCGTTTGATCATTTTCTTTCAGCTCTTTATGAGTTTTAGAGATTTGTGGGTGTGGATACATGTTTATCGGCTGCTATAGATCTTTGTGCACATGCATTTACTAAACCAGTGATAAATTACGCCCAGTCATAAGCGATATAAATCCCCAGACAGCTGACCAATCAGCAGCTTTACTCCAATTCACATTCTGTGTAAAAGACTTTATTATAAAAACATTAACTTATAAGTAGGAAAATAGTAACACATGAGATCAAAACCTGATATGTGCCACACATATATACACACGCAAACTAACTGGATAAGACAAAGCTTTAAGGCGGAGATTAACCTGTAACACACAGTTGTAGTATAAAACAGTTTAATACATGTAGAATAGAGCATGTGGTGTGTTTGTAATATTCAGCGTTATTGATTATAATCTCATATTTATTTCAAAATCATTGCTCTGCAACTATATTCATAAACACTGAAAAACAAATCACAAACTTAATAAACTCATCACCATGTTTACAGCAGCACCAACTTCTCTCTGTTCATCCGATTAACAGCTTGAATGATTATTCATTTGTGTTTATTACTGTTAGTAAACAGTGATATTATTATTGTTGATTTGTTAACAATTTTGTATCTTCATAAGGCACAAATATGAAAAAACAATTGAAACCACCACATATATTCTAATAGTTTCCACTACAAATACAATTACAAACCATTAGCTGTGAACCAATAAACCCATTATCATACGGTTTGCATTAGGTCATTTGTTTGCACGTCATTAAATCATTATCAAACAAGAGAAACAAGTTTATAAAGTTAGTGATGTTATAATGGTTCCTACTGGTGTCCAGTAAATACAGTGCCCTCCAAAAATACTATAAGCATAGATATGGGCAAAGAAGGCTGTAAGAATTTTTTTACCCTTTTGAACTTTTGCTCAAAAATGTACAAAATACTCTGCTCTTGCGGATATCAGACAGCAGCAAACATTTTGCATCACACATGAATTTGCTAAAAAAAATAAATAATGTATTGTAAGCGTGGCACAATTACTGGCACCTCTATGAATTTATACCATAATTACCAAACTATAAAGCGCACCCATATATAATTTGAATTTTACAAATTTTTTTTTTTTTAACATAAATAAGCCGCACCTGTCTATAAGCCGTGTCTACACTAATGAACTTTACACAGGCTTTAACGAAAGACACGTTACACACGGTGTAACGGGTGAAATATGTTGCGCTTCCTTTAGCATTTTAGCAGCATAGCGGTATTTTGGGAATAGCCTGCCACTGCATTTTTCCGCTATTACTGCATGTGTGCAAGACCCAGGATTATGTGTTTATTATTTGCTGATGCTCATTTCTAAGTTTCTTTGACTAACCTGTAACGCTGTTGCCAAGAAAAATTAAAAAGCACGAGTTTTGGAAACCTGTCTGTGCTTATATGATTTCTGTTGCAACTGGAGTTAGCGAGCTCTTCCTTCACCCAGACTCAAAACGTGGGAAAAAAAGTAGCGGCTTATAGTAAAATTTATAAGAATATTCACATTAATATTTTATATTTTTAAGTACATCTTGGTAATTATAAATGAGGGATATAAATATCTGGGACACACATAGGTCAAAATCACAAGTTCACAAAGGTGTTCTATTAGTTCTTAATGGTATCAGACAAGGCAAGAAAATGACCAGTAGAGAAGCACGGTGACACCACTACAGCTTCTACTTAAACCAATTAAATTCTCCATCTAACAATTATAAACCTAATAAATTCTAACACCATTATAAATTCTTTAGAAAAATGCTTTATATTTGTATAAAATTGTTTATACTTGTTACAACACAGTGAAATTCTTTCTTAGCATATCCCAGCAATCTTATTAGCTGGGTTCAGATTACAGAGCCAGCCATGATACAGTAAGCACTGAGGGTTAAGGGCCTTGCCCAGGGGCCCCAAGGGTGGCCCAGATAAATATATATATAGTGAGGACCCTGCTATTTTGCAAGTTGTCCCACTTAGAAATCATGGAGGGGTCTGAAATTGTCATCGTAGGTGCATGTCCACTGTGAGAGACATAATCTAAAAAAAAAATCCAGAAATCACAATGTATGATTTTTAAACTATTTATTTGTATGATACAGCTGCAAATAAGTATTTGAACACCTGTCTATCAGCTAGAATTCTGACCCTCAAAGACCTTTTAGTCTGCCTTTAAAATGTCCACCTCCACTACATTTATTATCCTAAATTAGACACACCATACAATCAGTAAGAATCCAACTACTTACATGGCCAAGACCAAAGAGCTGTCCAAAGACACTAGAGACAAAATTGTACACCTCCACAAGGCTGGAAAGGGCTACGGGAAAATTGCCAATCAGCTTGGTGTAAAAAGGTCCACTGTTGGAGCAATCATTAGAAAATGGAAGAAGCTAAACATGACTGTCAGTCTCCCTCGGACTGGGGCTCCATGCAAGATCTCACCTCGTGGAGTCTCAATGATCCTAAGGAAGGTGAGAAATCAGCCCAGAACTACACGGGAGGAGCTGGTCAATGACCTGAAAAGAAATGGGACCACCGTTTCCCAGGTTACTGTTGGTAATACTCTAAGACATCATGGTTTGAAATCATGCATGGCACGGAAGGTTCCCCTGCTTAAACCAGCACATGTCCAGGCACGTCTTAAGTTTGCCAATGACCATTTGGATGATCCAGAGGAGTCATGGGAGAAAGTCATGTGGTCAGATGAGACCAAAATAGAACTTTTGGGTCATAATTCCACTAAACGTGTTTGGAGGGAGAAGAATGATGAGTACCATCCCAAGAACACCATCCCTACTGCGAAGCATGGGGGTGGTAGCATCATGATTTGGGGGTGTTTTTTCTGCACATAGGACAGGGCGACTGCACTGTATTAAGGAGAGGATGACCGGGACCATGTATTGCGAGATTTTGGGGAACAACCTCCTTCCCTCAGTTAGAGCATTGAAGATGGGTCGAGGCTGGGTCTTCCAACATGACAATGACCTGAAGCACACAGCCAGGATAACCAAGGAGTGGCTCTGTAAGAAGCATATCAAGGTTCTGGCGTGGCCTAGCCAGTCTCCAGACCTAAACCCAAACTCCGTTTTTCTCAGTGACAGGCCAGAAACCTGACTGATCTAGAGAAGATCTGTGTGGAGGAGTGGGCCAAAATCCCTCCTGCAGTGTGTGCAAACCTGGTGAAAAACTACAGGAAACGTTTGACCTCTGTAATTGCAAACAAAGGCTACTGTACCAAATATTAACATTGACTTTCTCAGGTGTTCAAATACTTATTTGCAGCTGTATCATACAAATAAATAGTTAAAAAAAAATCATACATTGTGATTTCTGGATTTTTTTTTTTAGATTATGTCTCTCACAGTGGACACATACATAAATTAAACAGAAAGGGATGGATATGTCTATGACAGATACTGACATTAGTACAGACTAAATTGTCAAAACAGTGTGAATGTCATTAAAGTGTCCATGTGCTAGAATAAAAAATAAAGTGTAAAGTGCAAATAATGCAAACATTACTGCTGACCTGCTTCTGTGTAACCGGGTTACTATGAACATCTAAGAGAACATTATAGGATAAATATCTGGTCCCTCCTACTACTACTTCAGACACACACCACTCTGATACATAGTCTGTGTATGTGTGTGTGTATTCTTAAAAGTAAGTAGGTCACACGTCAGTGCATCCTTCATGGTTTACGTGCTCTTCACTTCATCTCTAAGTGGCCTCATTTTCAGAGCATGACACAAGCATTATGGGATGCAGTGTGTGTAAGTGTGTTTGGGAGGGGGTGACTCCACCTCCTCAATCCTGATTCTGATTGGTGACCAACAACAAATCTCCACACACAAATCTCCATGGTGACCGATTCATTAGGAATGTGTGTGTGTGTTTAGGTTGTAAACGTCATTGTCATTGCAGTTTGCATGTCCACTGCAGCTGGAAGACCAACATCTCATCATCCATGTCCTGTATATAATAATCTATAATCTGTACTGCATGATCTACTATGTCTTATCATGTCTGCCCTATAACCTGATCATGTACGATCCATAATCTAAATTTACAATAACCAATTATTCATATCCTCGTTCTAATACGTTATAATTTCCATAGTAACAGCTCATTCACAGGGACATGTAACTGATGCATAAAAACACTGACACATGGAAACTTTTTGTCAGGAGATTTATTTTAACATTTATGGAAAGAGTCTTTGCTGCATCTTCAGTTGAAACAAATACACAGAATTTCAGATCAGATCGGATTTGAACTCACCATCGTAACCACTGAGCTACCACCTCCTCAAAGGGCATGGCAGAGGGCATTCTCCAATTTGTCGAATTCTCCATCTCCATTTATCAATATCGCCATATTCATCATATAAAAAACATGAAGAAAACAGCTTTCTCTCTCTGTATTGAACCATAAATGTGTTACTTTAGTTATAGTGGTTTATAAGGCTGTGTAATTATTTAGAATGCTGATTAATCTCACTGCAACTACCTCTGTCTTCAATAGTCTGACAATCGCACCTTCCTTCCAGGCAATCGGAACCCAGTATTCAGATACAAATCTGTTCAGGTATTTATATACATACTGTACAGTGCATGCGCATATATCTTATATTTGCACTCACTGTCCTGGTGCTCCGTGTGTGTGTTAGTGTTTTAGGAATTGGAGTAGTGGTGAGGAGAGGAGGTGAGGAGAATCTATGTGGTTAAAGCCTCTCTTTCTCTTCTCAGTCATGGTCACGTGGTTGCGGAGGAGTTTCTCATACAGTGGGACAGTCTGTATACGGTGGTGGAGCCTATAGGATCCTTTGTGCTCTGGTTCTGGTGTAGATGTTCTGCATACTAGGCAGTACTGACCTGCTGATCTGTTCAGTTGTCCTCAGCACCTTCTGCTTGACTATGTGTTCCTCAGCAAATCCATCAGGGTTTTGTTGACATCAGCACTGCTGGTCCTCTATCAGGCACTGATGATACTGATGATAATGATGATGATGATGATGAGTGATAGTACCATATCATGTGTTTCTGACCCAGATATTCGCTATCACTGTGAAATTCATACAGATGTTCATCTGGCCAGATTCGACAGATCTCCTCAAATCACAGGTTATAATGTTTATGAAGGTGACTGTACCTAAACCAGTCACTCCAAACTGGCAACCAAGGTCTGTCTCACACACACACACACACACACACACACACACACACACACACACACACACACACTAACCATCAAACTACTTCCTGTTTAAAGGCCTAAACTCATTTACATAGTTATCAGGTGTTTTGTGTCATCACTCTTATTACTAGCAGCAGTAGTAGTAATAGTAGTAGTGGTAGTAGTATATTGTGTGTGTGTGTTCGTGCTTAATCTTCAACATGTTGTGTTACAGATTACAGGTCATTCATCTCCAGATTAAAATCCTGCCCAGGTGGACACTATAGCCTGCTCGGATTATTATGGTCTGGTTGCTATGTGCCAGTTTCCCAGGAGGCCATGTGACTGACTGTAATGCCCCCCTACCAACACACACATCCAACCTTCCCTTGTTTTTTAGGAGTTGTGTATATTATGGGATGGCACTGGACTATTATGGGATGGCAGAGCAAAGCGAGGGAGGGTGGGGTGCCATCTCTATGGTAACATGGTTGCTATGGGGGTAGGGACAGTGTGTGTGTGTGTGTGTGTGTGTGTTAGGCAGGGTGACTATTATGGTCTGTAGGTTGCGAGGTGGCTGTGCTGAGTTCAGAGTGTGTGTGTGTGTAGGATTATTATGGGATGTCCCCCCCCCCCCGGCCGGTCTCTTTGTGTGTCTATGTGAGTGTGTGTGAGGGACCGGAGAGGAAAAGCAGGGGGTGAACACTGAACACTGGACGTCGTGTCTAAATTTAATTACAGCATTAGCTGAGCGCTCTTTTTTTCCCCCGGAAGTTCCACATCAGTTTAATGAGGTTTGAATTCAGTAATCAGCTGAAATAAAGACACCAGGAGTGTGTGGTACCTGCTCCTGCGACTGACCTGTGAGTAATCTCACCACATTCCGCTTTACGGCTGTATCCTGATCTGTGGGTTTCAGCGCGGTGGAAATGTTGCGCTTTCTGTTTACATACCGTCAGTAACTAACGCAGCCTTAAACTTCGACTCAACCGTTTCTTTTTGACAGCTTTAGTTAGCTTAGCCGTACTAGCCTCTGTCCTATTTTTAAGTTACCCCCCCCCCGACCACCCTTGCTTGCACCACAGACGGGTGATCGCAAACAAATCATCGACGTCCGCGCAGTAAATAAACGGCGTTGTTTCCGATTTCTTTTCGCCACCCGCTAATAAGGAGAAGACGTCCCATTTGCTAGCCAAACTTCACCTCAGGTGTTTTTTGTTTTTAGAACCTATCCGTATTCTGTAGACCACGCCCCCTTTCCCATGACGTTGTTCTCGATTTCAGTGCCCGTCACCTTTTCTCGCGCGAGCCTGAGCCGTTAGCTAATCACAGCGAAGGGGCGGGACACTAGTAGACGAATCAGAAAGATGAACAGCCCAAAAATCAAAATACGGGTGCGCGAAGTGACAAGTGAAGTTGAAATAAATAGAATCGCACCGTAAAAGTGTATAAAAATGTAAATTGCGAAAATGCTTTTAAATAATGATTTTAATAAAGACTAGTGTTAAATCTCTGTTCCCAGATGCACGAGCGTTTGAGCCTGCAAGATGTCAGGAAGTGAAGAGGAGAACGCAGAGCTGTTTGGATCCAGGAGTGTGTTACATGGTGAGGAGGTTTAATGTGAGAACTAATTATCATGTCAAGCTGGAGAAAGTGTTTATTATATTCTCAAATATGTAATCAAATGTTCTGCTGTGGCTGTTAGATGTTGGAGCAGAGGAGCACACACCTGAGATAGAACCTTCAAAATCCAAGAAGAAGAAAAAAGCAAAGAAGAGTAAAGAGAGTAGGAGCAGTAAACGGCAAAAAGCTGTCAGAGAGGTCTCTCTCTCTCTCTCTCTCTCTCTCTCTCTCTCTCTCTCTCTCTCTCTCTCTCTCTCTCTCTCTCTCTCTCACACCTACACACTCCTACACACATGCAAACCTTATTAAACACCACTACAGACTACAAAAAAAACACTGTACACCACTAAACACCCACAAACACTACTACACACACCCCACAAAGGTCCCACAGCACTTTATGTGAAAGGAAAAGGTCTCAGTTTTTTATGTGTTTTCCTTCTCCTGTCCTGAAGGAGGTGATGGTGAGCTCTCCTGAAGCTCGGGAGGCTCTGCGGCTGATGGAAGAGGAGGAGGATGAGGATGAAGAGGAAGAGCGGGCTGTGCGATCAGACAGCGAGGGGAGCGATTATGCCCCCAGCAAGAAGAAGAAGAAGAAATCCAGCTCCTCGTCTAAAGACAGGAAAAAAACAGATAAGAGTGGCGGAGGGAGAAATAAACTGAAGGTTCACGACCCGGAGGAAGAAGATGAGGAAGATGATGATGATGATATTGGACAGGTGCGCAAACATAAAGATATGCAGTTATGTTCGACACACTGCTGTGAGCATGAATTCTTAGAGAAATGGCTTAAAGGATGAGAGAACAGATGAAATTCTTAGAGGCAGAAATGTACAGATGAAGATTTGAGGAATAGAGTGTGGAGGATGGGTACCTTTCATATTTTTTGTATGTGTCCAGGGGCCGAAATCTTCGTCCCAGCTCCTGGCTGAGTGGGGGATGAAGGACATTGACTACACCTTCACACAGGAGGACTATCAAACACTTACCAATTACAAAGCCTTCAGTCAGATGATCAGGTACATCACTTAGCTGTTTATCACAGAGCCACGCTGTGCTTCAAATCAAGGGAAAAATGAAAAATAGAAAGCAAGACATGGAGGAATAATTAGAGAGATAATGTGATGCCAACATGCTCATCTTTTGTCTTTCAGGCCTCTGATTGCAGCACGGAATCCAAAAATCGCTGTGTCAAAGATGATGATGGTTTTGGGAGCAAAGTGGCGTGAGTTCAGCACCAACAATCCATTAAGAGGGTCTGCGAATGCTGGCCTTGCCCCTCAGACTGGTGAGCTTGTGACTACACCTGGAGGGGTGGAACTAACAGCGCCTAAGGCTCCTTTAATGGTAACAACATCATCATCACCCTTGGGGGCAGCAACAACACAACAGCCGGTGCCTGCTGCACCACCAATTCGCAAAGCTAAGACCAAAGAAGGCAAAGGTGAGCGAGAAAGAAGAGAGATAGAGAGAAGGATGGATAAGGGGATAAATTGCTAAACTAGTAATAGTGGAATAGATTATTGTTTATTTTAATAATTCAATATTTCTGGAAATGAAGAGAAATGTACATTTCTAATAATGTAAATGTAATTGTATGTTTGTGTGTGTTTTTCAGGCCCTAATGCTCGCAGGAAGACAAAGCCCAAACCACAGGATAAGAAAGCTAAAGCAAAGAAAGTGGCACCACTCAAAATAAAACTGGCCGCATTTAAGAGGAAAAGATCATCAGTAAGTTTATCATATACCCTGCCCCAATTCATACACACATTTACAGTTAATTATAAGCACCGCCTCTAGTTCATATACAGATTGACTATTCATTATAAACTCCGCCTCCAATTCATACACACATTTACTATTCATTATAAACCCCGCCTCCAATTCATACACACATTTACTGTTTATTATAAACTCCGCCTCCAATTCATACACACATTTACTGTTTATTATAAACTCCGCCTCCAATTCATACACACATTTACTATTAATTATAAACTCCACCTCCAGTTCATACACACATTTACTATTTATTATAAACTCCGCCTCCAATTTATACACACATTTACTGTTTATTATAAACTCCACCTCCAGTTCATACACACATTTACTATTAAATATAAACTCCACCTCCAGTTCATACACACATTTACTATTAATTATAAACTCCGCCTCCATTTTATACACACATTTACTGTTTATTATAAACTCCACCTCCAGTTCATACACACATTTACTATTTATTATGAACTCCGCCTCCAATTTATACACACATTTACTGTTTATTATAAACTCCACCTCCAGTTCATACACACATTTACTATTAATTATAAACTCCACCTCCAGTTCATACACACATTTACTATTAATTATAAACTCCGCCTCCAATTTATACACACATTTACTGTTTATTATAAACTCCACCTCCAGTTCATACACACATTTACTATTAATTATAAACTCCGCCTCCATTTTATACACACATTTACTGTTTATTATAAACTCCACCTCCAGTTCATACACACATTTACTATTTATTATGAACTCCGCCTCCAATTTATACACACATTTACTGTTTATTATAAACTCCACCTCCAGTTCATACACACATTTACTATTAATTATAAACTCCACCTCCAGTTCATACACACATTTACTATTAATTATAAACTCCGCCTCCAATTTATACACACATTTACTGTTTATTATAAACTCCACCTCCAGTTCATACACACATTTACTATTAATTATAAACTCCGCCTCCAATTTATACACACATTTACTGTTTATTATAAACTCCGCCTCCAATTCATACACACATTTACTATTAATTAGAAACTCCGCCTCCAATTTATACACACATTTACTGTTTATTATAAACTCCACCTCCAATTCATACACACATTTACTATTAATTATAAACTCCGCCTCCAATTTATACACACATTTACTGTTTATTATAAACCCCGCCTCCAATTCATACACACATTTACTATTAATTATAAACTCCGCCTCCAATTTATACACACATTTACTATTAATTAGAAACTCCGCCTCCAATTTATACACACATTTACTGTTTATTATAAACTCCACCTCCAATTCATACACACATTTACTATTAATTATAAACTCCGCCTCCAATTTATACACACATTTACTGTTTATTATAAACCCCGCCTCCAATTCATACACACATTTACTATTAATTATAAACTCCGCCTCCAATTTATACACACATTTACTATTAATTATAAACTCCACCTCCAGTTCATACACACATTTACTATTAATTATAAACTCCGCCTCCAATTTATACACACATTTACTGTTTATTATAAACTCCACCTCCAGTTCATACACACATTTACTATTTATTATAAACTCCACCTCCAGTTCATACACACATTTACTGTTTATTATAAACTCCGCCTCCAATTCATACACACATTTACTGTTTATTATAAACTCCACCTCCAATTTATACACACATTTACTGTTTATTATAAACTCCGCCTCCAATTCATACACAGATTGACTATTAATTATAAACTCCACCTTCAGTTCATACACACATTTACTATTAATAATAAACTCCACCTCCAGATATACACACATTTACTATTTATTATAAACTCCGCCTCCATGTTATACAAACATTTACTAATAGTTTATAAACCCCGCCTCCAATTCTTACACATGTCTACAATTTAATATAAACTCCTTCCCCAACTCATACACACATCTCCAGTTTATATTAAGACCTGCCTCTAGTTCTCTTTTGCTGTCCGTCTCTCAGAGTGGTGAAGAAGATGACGGTGAAAGCGATTTTGATGGTTTTTCGGTGAGTGATGGGTCAAGCCGCAGCAGCCGCACAAAGAGCAAAAAGTTAAAGACCGCCAAGAAGAAAAAGAAAGGTAACACACACAGAATGTAAAATATTATATACACTTGTTGGAATAAATTACAATGTTTGTGTGTGGATATATATATATATGTTGAGACAGAGCCAAGGTGTGTATTCCAATGACCTTGCTCTTTTTTCAGTGAATGAAGAAGGAGACGGGTATGAGACAGATCACCAGGATTACTGTGAGGTGTGTCAGCAGGGCGGGGAGATCATCCTGTGTGACACGTGTCCCAGAGCCTATCATATGGTGTGTCTCGACCCTGACATGGAGAAAGCACCCGAGGGCACATGGAGCTGCCCCCACTGTGTATGTTCATCTGTGTATGTTCATCCGTCTGTCAGTCTGTCTTTGTCTTGTCTGTTCATCTATCTGTTTCATCCACCTGCCTATCTGTATAGACATATTAGGGTAAACATGATAAAAATATATATAGTCTATATCAGTAAATATTTATGTTTAAGGAGAAGGAGGGGATCCAGTGGGAGGCACGTGAGGAGAGCTCAGAAGCTGAGGAGGAGAATGATAGAGGAATGAGGGATGATGGCGTGATGGAGGAGGAAGAGGAGGATGATCATCACATGGAGTATTGTCGGGTCTGTAAGGATGGAGGAGAGCTGCTGTGCTGTGATACCTGTCCATCATCTTATCACCTGCACTGTCTGAATCCCCCCCTACCTGAAATTCCCAATGGAGAGTGGATCTGTCCCCGCTGCAGGGTGAGACGGTTGTGTGTGTGTGTGTGTGTGTGTGTGTGTGTGTGTGTGTGTGTGTGTGTGTGTGTGTGTGTGTGTGTGCATGTAAGACAATATACTACAATATTTCCTTTTGTAATAATTGCAGTGTAAGTCTTTCTATATGTCTCTCTGCCTGCTTATGTCTTCTCTGTGTTTTAATAATGTGTGTCCCTCAGTGTCCCCCTCTGAAGGGAAAAGTCCAGAAAGTTCTGACATGGCGTTGGGGTGAAGCCCCACCTCCTATTCCAGTGCCCCGCCCACCCGATCTTCCAACCGAGGCTCCTGATCCACCTCCTCTGGTTGGCCGAAAGGAAAGAGAGTTTTTCGTAAAGTGGTGCAACATGTCATATTGGCACTGCTCATGGGTCCAGGAATTACAGGTACACACACACACACACACACACACACACACACACACACACACACACACACACACACACACACACCCTGGTCAAGGGTACAGGATCTGTAGGTACAACACAACAATGCAAGTAACACTGCTAATGTTTACAGAAACGTATCTTTCTCTTCGATTTGAATTTTAATTGTCTCTCCTCTTGTCTCTCTGTCCTTCTCACTCAGTTGGAGCTGAACTGTCAGGTGATGTTTCGTAACTTTCAGCGTAAGACTGATATGGAGGAGCCCCCGAGTATAGATCAGGCTGAGTGCGATGATAATAAGAGCATGAGGAGAAAGAGTAAAGACCCACTTTACGCTCGCATGGACGATCAGTTCGGACGCTACGGAGTGAAAATGGAATGGCTACTGATCCAGCGCATCCTTAACCACAGGTACAAACTTACACACACACACACACATACCTTAACACTGTCAGGTATACACTTACACACAGCACTTTCAAGTCCACACTCAAGCACACAACACTGTCAATTTGGCAGGGCTACTGTTGAGCTCTTCTTTCATTACAAACATATGATCACTGTCTTTACTCTCGTTTTAGCTCTTTTGTTTATATACAGAATTGTATCTCTGTCACTTTCACAGTGTGGATAAGAAGAGTAACGCTGTTCATTACCTGATTAAATGGAGAGATCTGCCATATGATCAGTCATCCTGGGAAAGTGAGGACACAGACATCCCTGATTATGACACGTATAAACAGCACTACTGGAATCACAGGTGTGAATAAACACACATACTCAAACACACGCACACACACAGACAAAATATTTCAGTTGGTTTTGTCTATCTGACTCTCTGTCTGTTTGTAGAGAGATGATGATTGGTGATGAGGGCAGACCAGGAAAGAAGCTGAAGAAAGTGAAAGTGCGAAAGATAGAAAAACCTCCGGTGAACCCTGTGGTAGATGTAAGTTTCTCTCTCTCTCTCTCTCTCTCTCTCTCTCTCTCTCTCTCTCTCTCTCTCTCTCTCTCTCTCTCTCTCTCTCTCTCTCTCTCTCACACACTTAAAACTTCACACTCAGACACACACACATGCACACAAATTGCAGAAACTCATATCTAAGAACACATTGATATATTCCAAAAGCACTTTTATTCTCTCTTTTTTCACACTTTTTTCTCTCTGTCTCTATTCCTGTAGCCAACAGTGAAGTTTGACAGACAGCCGGAGTATCTGGATTTGACTGGGGGGACATTACACCCCTATCAGCTGGAGGGACTCAACTGGCTGCGGTTCTCCTGGTCTCAGGGCACAGACACCATCCTTGCCGATGAGATGGGCCTCGGCAAGACCGTACAGACTGCAGTCTTCTTGTACTCACTTTTCAAAGAAGTCCGTTCCCGACTTTTCCAGAACGAATTTTACAGTGATGAGTTACACGTATAGTGCAAATCCAAACACAGTGGTACCTTGACCTACGAGTTTAATTCGTTCCATGGCCGAGCTGGTATCCCAATTTGCTCGCACATCAAATCAATTTTCCCCATTAAAAAAATACTTAAAATGGAATTAATCCGTTTCAGTTCTCAAAATGCCACCCTGTGTTTTTTATGTTTCATGTTATTAAATTAGGAAAAGACATTTCTAAATAACAAATCTTGTATAAAAAAATAATAGAAAGAGTATCTAAAGATATAAAAAGGTTTTATACAGTGTATTTACCTTGGAGATGAGACGACTTGAGCTAACGAAAACGCTGGCGGAGGGGAGGTGGTATGGGGTTAGAGGCGATAGGCGGAGGAGGAGGGAAAACTCGTTTTTTGCTGCCCTCTCTATCACTACTGTACACTACGTATCCCTAAACTTTCGTTAAACTTGGCTTCACCATCTAGCAGCGGCGTCTCGAGCTCATACTTCAATTTTTTGCTTGTGTAACAAAGCAAAAAATCGACAAGTGACCGTTCGTACCTCGAAAAACTCGTACATTAATGTACTCGTAGGTCAAGTTACCACTGTTCATGTTAATCTTTTAACAGAGTAAGGAATACACTGTGTATTATACAAGTGTATTTTTTATTCTGTAGCATGTGCAACACATACACTAATCATGTGCAATATTCGCACTATAGCAGGTGTAACACTTACACTGTTACAGTATAAATGTTACTGTAACGTCATCTTTAGTTCTGCATTCTACACTGTTCAAATGTTCTGCCATTTGTGTGTGTGTGTGTGTGTGTGTGTAGGGTCACTCTAAAGGCCCATTCCTGGTGAGCGCTCCTCTCTCCACTATCATTAACTGGGAACGTGAGTTTGAGATGTGGGCTCCAGACATGTACGTTGTCACGTATGTGGGCGATAAAGACAGTCGAGCCGTAATCCGTGAGAATGAATTCAGCTTTGAGAATCATGCCATCCGTGGAGGAAAGAAAGCATCCAAGATGAAGGTTAGTACCCCTGTATATGAGATTGAGGTGCTCAGTATTGCCCACACACACACACACACACACACGCACACACACACACACACACACACACACACACACACACACACACGCATATATATATATATATATATATATATATATATATATATATATATATATATATATATATATATATATATATATATATATATATATATATATAATATACACACACAGAGAGTGAGAGAGAGAGAGATCATCTAATTCAACCGAGAGGGAAACCAAGGAAAAGAAATGGGGCATGATTCCCAGGTGGCATCAGTTAATATTCAAATAACCTGCACGAATGTTCCACGTGTCGTTCACAGTGTTGTTTACAGTGTTGTTTTTGTGTCATCAGAAAGAGGCAGCGGTGAAGTTCCACGTGTTGTTGACGTCCTACGAGTTGATTACAATCGATCAGGCCGTGTTGGGATCTATAGACTGGGCATGTCTCGTAGTGGATGAAGCCCACCGCCTAAAGAACAACCAGTCCAAGGTTTATACACTGTGTACATTTTATGCAGTACACACAATAGTCACTGTGAAATAGGCACACACCTTTCCAAATATTTTAAGCTACTTTAAAATACAATTAAAAGAAATTGTATTAATGATTAATGTATTCATGAACTGAACAAACTTTGAATCCTCTGTAGTTAGTATCTCCACCTGCTGGCCAAAGACATTACTACACCACAGTGATCAGACGTTTCCCTATTTCTCTCTTTCTTCCTCTCTCTGTGTGTCTCTGTCTCTTAGTTTTTCAGGGTGTTGAATAATTATCCGCTGCAGCATAAATTGTTGTTAACGGGAACTCCATTGCAGAACAACCTGGAGGAACTGTTCCACCTGCTCAACTTTCTCACTCCTGAGAGGTTCAAGTATGTGTGTGTGTGAGAAAGAAAGATTGAATGTACTGCATGTGTGCTGTCTGTGCACCTGTACTGGGACGGGAATACAGCTGTATGTGGGTCTGGTTGTCATGGTAATTTAGAAATCTTATCTGTGAGAGAGCAGCTAGATTAAACAGCCAGGTGTGTCTGTGTTATTTGATCATAACATTGCATGAACATGGCTATTCAAATTAAAATTTCTCTCCACCCTCAGGTTCAGAGAAATACCTGTGTGCGTGTTCTGTAACAGTTCTGTTTAATGATAAACAATTTGAGCTTGTTGACCGTAGCCATTGGAGACGTAACTTTGGTGTACTTTGTGTGTGTGTGTTAAAGTAATCTAGAAGGGTTTCTGGAGGAGTTTGCAGACATAGCTAAGGAGGATCAGATTAAGAAGCTGCATGACATGTTGGGACCTCACATGCTGCGGCGTCTTAAAGCCGACGTCTTCAAACACATGCCGTCTAAAACCGAGCTCATTGTCCGAGTTGAGCTCAGCACCATGCAGAAGTGAGACTCACACTAAAAAGATTGTCTATAATGCATACTTTTCAATGCTCTTTTTTTGTAACCGATTGTGTGTGTGTGTGTGTGTGTGTGTGTGTGTGTGTGTGTACAGGAAATATTATAAGTACATCCTTACACGTAACTTTGAAGCTCTGAACACACGTGGTGGTGGGAATCAGGTGTCCCTCCTGAACGTGGTGATGGATCTGAAAAAGTGCTGTAACCACCCCTACCTGTTCCCTACGGCTGCTATTGTAAGCTTCCACCAGTCTCATTCCAGAGTATGGAGTGTACTGCATTCATAATACATCATATAATGATGTTAAAGGGATGTGATGTAGTTTTTGGTTTCTGTTGACTGTGTATGACAGGAAGCCCCTAAAATGCCCAATGGGATGTATGAAGGTGGGGCTCTCACAAAGTCTTCTGGGAAATTACTGCTGCTGTGTAAGATGCTAAGGAAGCTGAAAGTGGAAGGACACAGAGTACTCATCTTCTCACAGGTAAACACACCTTTACACACTTTTCCGCCACACTTATATACACACGCAACTTACCATACACACACAAACGTGTGCGTCTTGTGCAGATGACGAAGATGTTGGATTTACTAGAGGATTTTCTGGAGAATGAGGGATATAAATATGAACGGATTGATGGAGGGGTGACAGGGGTGATGAGACAGGAGGCCATCGACAGATTTAACGGTGAGACATGCATACACACACAAACTCACAAACAAAAGCTAAACTAAAAATACACTTCCTGTCGTATATGTGCTATAATATGTACCTTTCTTAAATTGCATATAAATGTATCTAATAAACTGCAAATAAGCATCTACTTATACATTGATTTATATATATTTTTTTCTCCTTAGCCCCTGGAGCGCCTCAGTTTGTGTTTCTGCTCTCTACACGAGCAGGGGGTTTAGGAATTAACCTGGCAACCGCAGACACTGTCATCATCTACGACTCCGACTGGAACCCACACAATGACATTCAGGTATCCATGATGGGACACGATAAACACGTAGACATACTCACAGCAACACACACGGTGTTCATGTTCTTCATTTCACTTCCAGGCGTTCAGCAGGGCTCACCGTATCGGTCAGAACAGGAAGGTGATGATCTATCGCTTCGTCACTAAGGCGTCTGTGGAGGAGAGAATCACTCAGGTCAGCAATTAACTTTAATTTAGACACAACTCCATGAGTGACTGAGATGACTCCTTGAGATAGTTACTTATAGCAGGATAGCTATAAGTTGTGTTTGTGCTCGCAGGTGGCAAAGAAGAAGATGATGCTAACTCACTTAGTGGTTCGACCTGGTTTGGGCTCAAAAGCAGGCTCCATGTCCAAACAGGAACTGGATGATATTTTAAAATTTGGCACTGAGCAGCTGTTTAAAGACGACCCAGGAGAAGGTGAGAAGGAATAAACAAGTCTGCTAACCTTATCTAAACATTTATAAAGCTAACATGTTAGCCACTGGAAGGTTTCTAAACTCTGCAGGTGGGCAGGGTGATGGTGAGCTGGTCGTGTTTGTTAATGACGTAACTGTTCTAGGTGATAACAAGGAGGAGGACAGCAGTGTGATTCACTATGATGATAAAGCCATTGATAAACTGCTGGACCGAAACCAGGACGCCACTGATGACACGGAGCTGCAGAGCATGAATGAATACCTGAGCTCGTTTAAAGTGGCCCAGTATGTGGTAAAAGATGAGGAAGATGAGGTGCGTGTGTGTGTGTGTGTGTGTTAGCAAAATTTAATTTATACATTCTAAATTCTTTATAATAACCTAATGTGTAGTTCTGTTGCATATTCACTGTTCATGTATATTATTAAAATATATTTATTGTCTATTATGTCTTAAAGCCTTTTCTCCTGTCTGTGTTTGTGTGTGTGTAGGAGGAAGTGGACAGGGAGATCATAAAGCAGGAGGAGAGTGTGGATCCAGATTACTGGGAGAAGTTACTGCGTCATCATTACGAGCAGCAGCAGGAGGTGTTGGCCAGTCACCTGGGGAAAGGCAAAAGGCCTCGCAAACCTGTCAACTACAACGACTGCTCACAGGAGGAACGAGGTAAAACACACTGCCCCTCGCTATACTCGTGCTGCTGTGCACACGGATAAAACTGATTTCCAACAATGACTGTAATGCTTTAAATAACATTAGATGTTTTTCAACTTAAAGCAGATTGGCATGACGACCAGTCTGACAACCAATCCGATTATTCCGTGGCCTCGGAGGAGGGAGATGAGGACTTCGACGAGCGCTCCGAAGGTAAGTTTGTGTGTGTGTGTGTGTGTGTGTGTGTGTGTGTGTGTGTGTGTGTGTGTGTGTTTGTGTGTGTGTGTGTTTGTGTGTGTTTTTCTCTGACTATTCAGGGTTTTCTGTTATATTTCACAAACCTACGGTGGGACAGGCAATAAACCAGTATCTTGTCTATTTATTTCTCTCTCCCTTTCTCCGTCTGTAGTGAACAACCGCAGGCCGAGTCGTAAAGGTCTTCGGAATGATAAAGAGAAGCCACTGCCCCCCCTGCTGGCCAGAGTGGGCGGGAACATTGAGGTCTAATTACATTATTATTATTGGTATTGTTGTGGTTATCACAACAGTACTCACACATTCCTTTATGTGTGTCTCTCACTTCCTGTGTCTTTATGCCTCTTCTGCCATCTTGTAGGTGTTGGGTTTTAACTCGCGTCAGAGGAAGGCCTTCCTTAATGCAGTAATGCGTTATGGGATGCCTCCACAGGATGCCTTCACCACACAGTGGCTCGTCCGAGACCTGAGAGGCAAATCTGAGAAAGAGTTCAAGTATGTATGTGTGTGGGAGATGCTCTTAAAGACAGATAAACAGGCAAGCAGGTAGCGAGATGAAAGGTGGATGGGCAGGTAGACAGACTGAAAAAAGGTTAACTAAAAAAGGGATGGAAAGAAGGATAGACAGATAAACCAAAACAATTTCTCCCTCTTTCTCTCTCTCAGGGCATATGTCTCCCTGTTCATGCGTCACCTTTGTGAACCGGGTGCTGATGGTGCAGAGACCTTTGCTGATGGAGTTCCTCGCGAAGGGTTGTCACGGCAACATGTCCTTACACGCATCGGTGTGATGTCGCTTATCCGGAAGAAGGTGTGTGTGTGTGTGTGTTGTAGTTTCTGATGTGTGGTTGATAGCCGGTGTAGTTTCCGGCATGTGATTGGTTGCTAGTATAGTTTCTGGAATGTGATTGGTTGCTGGTATAGTGACTGCAGTGTGATTGGTTGCTGGTGCAGTGTGCTGCAGTGTGATTAGTTGCTGGTGTAGTTGTTGACATGTGATTTGCTGTTGTCCTACAGGTTCAAGAGTTTGAACATGTGAATGGTCAGTGGTCGATGCCATGGATGAAGGAGCTCGAGGAGAATAAAAGAGCAGCTGCTGTTGCTATGGGCGATGACCCCAAAACACCCTCTACTGATACACCTGGAGACACACAACCCAACACACCTGCAGCAGGTGCTAGTTTATGCTAATCTTATGCTAGCTTTTAAACTTAAATTCCAACCAGTGACATGTTAATGAAAACAGATGCTGTGTTTAAAGTTCATTAAAGTTATGAAATAATTATTTATAAGCTAATGTTTATTAAACCTCGCTTTGTCACGATCAGAGGAGCTGTCCAAAGGGGAGGAGTCAGAACGAGAGATGGAGGACAGGATGGAGGGAGAGGGAGACAAAGACAGAAGGAAAATCAGCATGCAGGATGATGAGGTCTGTCTGTCTCTATCACTACTACTGTCTTTGATTCTCTCGGTGGCTTTGTGACCGTCTGACTGTCTGTTTCTAAGGTGATTGAGATTCCTGATGATGGAGAGACCAACCCAAGCCCAGAGAAGACAGGAACAGGACAGGAGATTGAGGGAGAGAGCACATCATCCCCACTGGAAAAGGATGGAGTGGTAAAGGACACAGAGGGAGAAAAAGATAAAGAGAAGGATGGAGAAAAAGAGGAGAGCTCTACATGTTCTCCAAAAAATGAAGTGGTCAAAGCGGAAAGGTCAGAGGTCCCCAGCACCCTAGATTCTTCTCAGACCAAAGGTCAGGGAGAGTTGCACTGTCTATCAATATATCATTCCCTACAGTCATCTTCCTGTCTCTGGCTCTGTCTGTCTATTCCTCTGTTTTTGTTTCTGACTGAAGAGAAATAATGGTGTATGTGTGTTGTAGAAGAGAGCCGTGAGGAGAAGAGTGAAAAACCAGACAGCAACCCAACAGAGGAGGAGAAAAGAGGTGTGTATGTATGTGTGTGTATATATATATATATATATATATATATATATATATATATATATATATATATATATATATATATATATATATATATATATATATATATATATATATAATACACACACACACACACACACAATCACACACTCACACACCCACACTCAAATACTAATTTTTCACTTAAGTGTCACATATCACATTCACTCAGTAAAGAGAGTGTGTGCATGTGTGTCTCTTAGTTGAGTTCAGTTAGTAAGTGTTAACAGTTACATGATTGGTGACAACCTGAACTTGCATTTGTATACAAATAGCAATAAACGAGAGCATAAAATAAAAGAGGAGAAATAAATACATGTCACTTAATGCCGAGGTCTGTGAGTATGTGTGTGTGAGGTGATCACAGAACGAGTCGTTACTCTGTCTGTTACTCTGAAGAAGTGAAGGAGGAGAAGGATGGTGTGAAACCAGAAGAGTCTCGGATGAATGGAGATGATGGAGGAGTGGACATTGAGGAGAAGAAAAAACATGTTAAACAGAGGTTCATGTTCAACATCGCTGATGGAGGATTCACAGGTGTGTGTGTGTGTGTGTGTGTGTGTGTGTGTGTGTGTGTGTGTGTGTGTGTGTGCGCGCACACGATTGATAATGTGTTTGGGCGTACTTGATGTTTTTTTTTTTGTGTGCGTGTGAGTGTAGAGCTCCACTCTCTGTGGCAGAACGAGGAGAGAGCTGCCACCGTCACTAAGAAGACTTATGATATTTGGCACCGTCGCCATGACTACTGGCTCCTGGCTGGCATCATACAGTATCCTTACAGTGATTGTCCCAGTAAAGGTTTAAATAAATTGTATTCTCTTGCAGGTTAATCATCATTACCTGGGACCATCAGAGTTCAGTCAAAAACTTTGGTCCTGTCTCAAACAAACATATATTATAAAATGTTTATAAACAGTCATTTCAGTTCTGTCTCGTTTTTAGATCGGATTATTACTAGACTTTCTGTCATTTTAGCTTTATTCCAAATGCTTTCATTCATATCTAGTTAAAGAATTTATTTTTATATATTTTTGGTTCTGTCTCAAATGCCCTAGAACCATATTCCATTAAAGTGCTTTCTAGAATGTTGGCCATTTTTCTTTTTTATGTTGTAATTTATACCTGATTCAAATTGGAGAGATCATAATTGAATGTTGGCCATCTTGGCTCTGTCCCAGATGCTCTAAATTATTTTCAGTGAATGTGCTCAGCAAAGTGCTTACTAGACTGTCAGCCATTTTGGTTTTATATTAAACACTCTATTGTACCCAATTTGTATTTATTTGAGTAGTGGCCATTCTGGTTCTGTCCCAAATGCTATAATTCATAATCAGTTATAGGGCATTAATAAAGAAAATGCTTAGACCATGCCATAACGTGGCTGAGGGTCACTTTTTCTGTGTGCAATAGTGAAACAGTGAAGTGTGATTTTGGACCTAAAAATTAAATGTATTTGAATGTCAGCCATTTTATGTGTTCTAAATTGTTTTATTCACATTCCAAATATAAACTCAAGTACTAAGCGTGTGTGTGTTGATCTTTGACTCTGTGATGCAAGACACGGCTACGCTCGCTGGCAGGATGTTCAGAATGACCCGCGTTTCTCTATCCTCAATCAGCCCTTTAAAGGGGAGATGAGCCGAGGGAACTTCCTGGAAATCAAAAACAAATTCCTTGCTCGCAGATTCAAGGTACACACACATACACTAGCATATACAGATACTCAGCAAACAGATACTCCTGCTGTCACACAGACACACACGTGCGCATGCACACATTGCCAAGCAAACAGATAAATAACACTAAACACCTGCTGTGCATTTACCTGTCTGACTCACTGTGTGTGTGTGTGTGTGTGTGTGTGTGTGTGTGTGTGTGTGTGTGTGTGTGTGTGTGTGTGTGTGTGTGTGTGTGTGTGTGTGTGTAGTTGTTGGAGCAGGCACTGGTAATAGAGGAGCAGTTGCGCAGAGCTGCGTATCTGAACATGAGTGAGGACCAGTCTCACCCCTCCATGGCCCTGAACACACGTTTCAGTGAGGTGGAGTGTTTAGCTGAGTCTCACCAACACTTGAGTAAAGAGAGCATGATGGGAAATAAACCTGCTAATGCTGTACTGCACAAAGGTACGCACACACACACACACACACACACACACACACACACACACACCCTACACTGTACATACTGCACCTAATGCTCGGAACACACTTAATTCTTCACTTCACACACACACACACACACACACACACACACACACACACACACACACACACACACACACACACACACACCTGATGCTACACCACAAACATACACACACCCTCTACACTACACACAAAAACGCTTTACTGCATACACTCACAAAAAAAAACACTACACACAAATGCTTCACTGCACACACTCTACACTACACTACACTACACATACCTAATGTGTCACTACACACGCCCTGTACACTACACTGCACACACCTAATGCTTTACTGTACACACACACACTAAACTACAAGTGGTGGACAGTAACGAAGTAAATGTTATTGTTAAGTAGTTTCTTTGCATATCTGTACTTTACTCAAATATTTTCATTTCGGGAGACTTTTACTTTAACTTCACTACATTTCAAAGTTAAATATCTTATTTTTTACTTAACTACATTTGGCAAAATCAGTAATTTTTTTTTTATTTATTAGCAGATAAAAACTTAACTGTTCAAACACGCACTGAGCCACCAATCCGTGTAAACCACGTGCTCTGTTTTAAAATTGTTTTGATTGCCAGCGGTGGCACGAAATGTCCACGCAAACAAAACAAATAAACTTTTGTGTTTTATCCCTAATTTGCACGGTTGCTTTAATTATTATATCGCGTCACGGGGAATGACCCTTGTCAGGATTTGGAGTGTGCACCCACTGCCAGGAGAAGTTATGAGGGTAGTATAAGCTAATGAATTTAATGAAATGGGCTAATAATTTTATATCATTTATGTTATGCTGTGTTGCCTGCTATGCTTTTATGCACAGGGCAACAATATTTATTTTAGCTGCTTAACATTATAATTTATAGCATGTAGTTTATCATAATGTGTGCAGCAACAAAACAATTACAACCTAACTATTCTAGTTGGATTGCAGTTAACCAGCACTTATTGATTTAGTTACCTTTAATTGAGGTGCTGTCATAAAGGATTTCTGTGATTGTACTGAAAAGGTCCTGAAATTAGTTCAGTAAGGAGAATCTCCAGTGCAGATTAAAGGCTCATTTAAAAGACATACGTATGTATCTTATAGCTACAATTAGCCAATGAGTTCATGGTTCTTGGTTCTGAGAGTTTGATATATTGTGCATAATATATTTATACATTAAAGGGAGCTCAATGTATCCACATTTGTATATCGCTCTAAAAATATGTCTCACTCATCCTTTGGGGAAAGCTGAAGCAGAAAGGAGCCTTTCAAAGCTAAAACTAATCGATTAGGGAGACTCACCCAGGCGTAGTTCACCCAGGGTGTCATTCAACCGCTATTGCCGCTTGTTGGTATCTATGTAGCATGAACATATAGTTCAGTGTCAGTTTAACATGAAGCAGAACATTTTAAGAGTAATAAATGATGGAAGAATCTCCTGACTCTAACTTGCTACAACACCCATGGCCTTATTTGTGTGATTTTTATTTTATTTATTTTATTCATTATTTTTTTCAAGTTGTTGAAAAGAAGGTTTTGGGCTCATGATAATTTATTAGATATCAATCAGTGTTTGAATCATTAATATTAATCTATTAATAGATTGGTGTGCTAACAGTAACAGAGTCTTTTCACTTAAACTGAGATGATTAAGCAACAGTCTTGTGATAAAAATTATAAGATTTTTTTAGCCATAATAAATCATAGTATTTGGATACTTAAGTACATTTAAAGACAAAAACTTCTGTACTTTTACTCAAGTGATGTAATATTTTACCTACTGTATTTCTTCTTTTGCTCATGTACATGCTTTGTGTACTTCATTCACCACACACACTACACACACCTAACGTGTCACTACACACACACCCTATACACTACACACACCTCTATTGCTTCACTGTGCACCAACACACAAACACACTACACACATTTAATGCTTCAAAACACCCGCACTGCACACACTCTCTGCTACACTGCACACACGTACACACAAAAACACACACACCTTCTACAATACACTACACAAACGCTTAGCGCACACATATATATATATATACATACACTCTCTACACTAAACTGCACACGCACCCACTACACTAAACACACACTTAATGCTTCAGTATACACACACTGCACAGACACTATGCTAAACTGCACTACACTACACACACCTGATGCTTCACTATACAGACACACACACACACACTTAATGCGTCACCAAACATACACATCCTCTACATTACACTGCACACACTTAATGCTTTAACACACACACACACACACACACACACACACACACACACACACACACACACACACACACACACACACACACACTACACTACACTACACACAGTTAAAATACAGACCTGATCATGTGATTATATCTCTAGGTTTTTTTTTTTCCTTGTCTGTCTTTCAGTACTTAAACAGTTGGAGGAGTTGCTTAGCGACATGAAGGCTGATGTAACTCGTCTCCCAGCGACCATCGCCCGGATTCCGCCGGTTGCCGTGCGATTGCAGATGTCTGAGCGCAGCATTCTGAGCCGTCTGGCCAGTCGGGGGGCAGAGGTCACCCAGACTCAGGCACCCCACTGACCCCTCAAGCTACCTACTGACCCCTGAGTGACCTTCCCTACTATAGGCTGTGTCCTAATCCAGATTCTCTTCACTTGCTCACACGCTTTGTTCTGGACCAGGTGACAGATACCATTCTACATTCACATTAGCCAGTGACAACGTGACCTTTGCCCTTTCTCTAAATGAAATTGTGTCCCAATCCAAATAAGATAAAAGGAGAAAGAATTCTATAAATCCGGCTGTGTTCCAGTCCAAATTAGCTTTACCAGTAGAGCAGAGTGCTTTCACATTATCATATATCAATGACTTTAGAGATCCCTTCTCCTGGCTGCATCCCAATCCAAATGAGAAAGAAGGTGAAAGGGAGAACGGGGTTATGATTAGTGGGTGTTAGATCCTGTACCGTTCACTCACTTCCAAGAGAAACCTCATAGCTGAGGTTATGATGTCATTGACAGCAGACCAATCAGATAGAGGTTTTCTTTTTTCTATGCAAATGAGAGAAGGTGTGGCTAAAGAGCAGCTATCGTAGTAAAGATTTACATTTCAGGTTGCGGTTGGATAAAATGTAACAAAGCGAAGCTCAAATTTATATCTTTCCACTTACAACCACCGGTGAGAATTCTACAAAAAGAAAGTTCATGTTTATCATCGAAAGTGCTCGTTTTCCTTTTTTGTTTTTTCATATAAGTAAAAAGAGTGACCGTAATTTCTTACTCGAGTCTTTCATTTCCAGTGACGTTAATGTTGATTAGAAATCCAGAGTGGAAGGTTGGAGTGTGGAGATATTGTAGCTGAATGCTGGACTTCCAGAATTCTGTTCAGTTTCTCATGAACATTCATGTATATGTAAATGAGCTCCAGATGGTGTAATGTCTGACATCCCCTGCGTTATTACTTCCTGTTTATGACTGAAAATTCCCTCCACAGATCTCAGAGCTCTGAGCCTGATTTTACACTGTGACCGTCACGGTGATAGTGCGAATGTTAAGGACGCCATGGTCATGTGTCATGTAACATCCCATCACTGCTTTACCCCGATGACTGCGCCCAAATTATTACCGCAATCGTATTGTATAATGTTCGGTTTTAGCTAGCCTGCTAATCTTCACCATGCCGGAGTGGCTTCGGCTGTGTTTCAAATTACCATCACACCTTCCCTGTGGGATCCTGTATTTAATACACGAGGGACAGTGGTTTGGGATACAGCCCTTGGACTGGAACACACACTCGTTACATCACTGTTTACTGTTTTATTTCACATGTCTCATTCACCATTTCACACTCATGGGCTCATGGGCATGTGTCCCAAATCTCATTATGTCTATACTATATGAAGTAGCACCAGATGTACCACAGTATAGTGTGTTAGCTAGATAAGTGTGTAGGATTCAGTTCTGCATCTACACTAAATGTGTCCCAAATCATATGCTGCTGCCCTGAATAGCACTGTTCTCCACTGTACCTGATTTGGTAACAATCCTTAGTAAACTCACTAATGGTTTATCAGTCATAGTCCAGCGTGGCTGTGTTACAAATCCCATACTAGTGTACTCATTATAGACACTCTTTAATGTTGTGGGGATGTAGCCAGGTGAAAGGGCCCAGCTGTTCGCATAGTGTTCAGTGTACGACTACTTCGGTTTGTGATGCAGCCGTGCTGAGCTGTGCTGGTAACATGCTACATCTTTAGCTAGCTCCCTAACACAGCTCAGGTGGTGTACATGTAGTGTACTATTTCTCCGCACTAGTTAGTGCACTGGGAATCAGAAGATAGAGACTGGAACACACACTGATGATGAGGATGATGGTGTTTTTGTTTATCCACACCCAGTCCCCACCCCCCTTCTTCACTGATAATGATGTCACTCAGAAAGCCCCACCCTTTTTATGAGCTCACTTTGTAATTACTGTTGTTATCCCCTTTATTGTTTATAGACATTAATATTGTTGTTGTTTTTTTTTTTTTTGAGACCTGCAATAAAAATCCTTAACAACATCTTGATTGTGTGTGTGTGTGTGTGTGTGTGTGTGTGTGTGTGTGTGTGTGTGTGTGTGTGTGTGTGTGTGTGTGTGTACGTACGAATATTTCAAACTCAGACGAAACAGCAATTATGACAATTGCAGGGTGGAGAAGCATAATCATCCTGCTAGATAACGTTTCACAACACACAGACAGAGAAATAGAGAAAGAGAGAGAGAGAGGCAGAAAGAGATATGTTTGGATACCCACACTAAGAGTGAGACAGATCCGGAGTGGGTGAGTGTTAATGAAATTTAGTTCAGTATAACTTTATTTAAACAGCTGTAGGAGACACACAAAACAGAGCCAGGAGATTTTAATTTATTTATTGGTATGTTGTTTGTTAGTTTCGGTCTGTTAATCTCTGTTTAGATGATACATGTAGTCCATAATACTTTTTAACTGTCAGATTTTTGTGTCTGATCTTTCCGACTCATCTTTTATACTGATTTGTGATTAGTTAGAAGGTGAGTGTTAGTTTTTGATTTATTTGTCTTCATTATCAAAACAATTCAAAGGCTGAACCAGTTCAACTTTTAATCCCAGTTCACCATCATCCATTGTGTACATCTTTATCATATACATGTTTGTTGGAATGTAACCATGTGGAGATTTGTGCTCATTCAGTCGCAAGGGTGTTAGTAAAGTCATGTACTAATGTTGGGTGAGGAGGCCTGGGGTGCCTAAATCATCCAAAAGGTGTTCAATAGGTTTGGGGTCAAGATCTTCCTCTTCAACCCATGTAAACTACATGAATATTTTCATACTGAAACAGTATTAGTCTCCTACAGAGGTGGGAAGTAATGAAGTACAAATACTTTTTTACTGTACTTAAGTCGATTTTTCTGGTATACTTTACTTCACTATTATTTTTCACAACTTTTTACTTTTACTCATTACATTTTTACACAAATATCTGTACTTTCTACTTCTTACATTTCCAAACCAGGCTTGTTACTTTACTTTTAATCTACAAACCCGATTCCAAAAAAGTTGGAACACTGTACAAATTGTGAATAAAAAAGGAATGCAATAATTTACAAATCTTATAAACTTATATTTTATTCACAATAGAATATAGATAACATATAAAATGTTAAAAGTGAGACATTTTGAAATGTCATGCCAAATATTGCCTCATTTTGGATTTCATGAGAGCTACACATTCCAAAAAAGTTGGGACAGGTAGCAATAAGAGGCTGGAAAAGTAAAATATACATGTAAGGAACAGCTGGAGGACCAATTTGCAACTTATTAGGTTAATTTGATTTGGTATAAAAAGAGCCTCTCAGAATGGCAGTGTCTCTCAGAAGTCAAGATGGGCAGGGGATCACCAATTCCCCCAATGCTGCGGCAAAAAATAGTGGAGCAATATCAGAAAGGAGTTTAAAGTTTATCATCTACAGTGCATAATATCATCCAAAGATAGAGAGAATCTGGAACAATCTCTGTGCATAAGGGTCAAGGCCGGAAAACCATACTGGATGCACGTGATCTTCGGGCCCTTAGACGGCACTGCATCACATACAGGAATGCTACTGTAATGGAAATCACAACATGGGCTCAGGAATATTTCCAGAAAACATTGTTGGTGAACACAATCCACCGTGCCATTCATGGTTGCCGGCTAAAACTCTATAGGTCAAAAAAAGAAGCCATATCTAAACATGATCCAGAAGCGCAGGCGTTTTCTCTGGGCCAAGGTTTATTTAAAATGGACTGTGGCAAAGTGGAAAACTGTTCTGTGGTCAGACGAATAAAAATTTGAAGCTCTTTTTGGAAAACTGGGACGCCGTGTCATCCGGACTAGAGAGGATAAGGAGATGTTATTAGCGCTTAGCTTAGACGCCTGCATCTCTGATGGTATGGGATTGCATGAGTGTATGTGGCATGGGCAGCTTACACATCTGGAAAGGCACCATTATTGCTGAAAGGTATATCCAAGTTCTAGAACAACATGTGCTCCCATCCAGACGTCGTCTCTTTCAGGGAAGACCTTGCATTTTCCAACATGACAATGCCAGACCACATACTGCATCAATTAGAACATTATGGCTGCGTAAAAGAAGGATCCGGGAACTGAAATGGCCATCCTGCATTACAGATCTTTCACCCATAGAAAACATTTGGTGCATCATAAAGAGGAAGATGCGATAAAGGAGACCTAAGACAGCTGAACAACTAGAAGCCTGTATTAGACAAGATTGGGACAACATTCCTATTCCTAAACTTAAGCAACTTGTCTCCTCAGTCCCCAGACGTTTGCAGACTGTTATAAAAAGAAGAGGGGATGCCGCACAGTGCAAAACATGGAATTGTCCCAACTTTTTTGAGCCATGAAATTTAAAATCAACTTATTTTTCCCTTAAAATGGTACATTTTCTCAGTTTAAACATTTGATATGTCATCTATGTTGTATTCTGAATAAAACATTTAAATTTGAAACTTCCACATCATTGCATTCTGTTTTTATTCACAATTTGTACACAGTGTACCAACTTTTTTGGAATCAGGTTTGTATGTCAATACTGTTTTTTTCTTCTCATTGCATGCTGTTTTCAGTCTATCAACTGATTTCCTGTAATTGTGCGGCTTTTCCAATCTACCCCTCATGTATCATTTCCTGCTCTCACACACCAAATACGTACGCATTCCTGGTCACCATCTTTTCTCTGCTTGTGTTCTATGTAGTGGATGTTCATTACATTCATTAGGTAACAAAATTAGAAATGTGTTTTGTATTAATATATTAATAAGGGCTGTCAAAATTAACGCATTAACGTAAAGTGATTCTAACGCAACACATTTTAATAATGCGCGCTTAATGCAGCATGCATTTCTGTTTGATCATTTTTATTAAAGATATAAATAAATATTCAAAAATGAAAAATGTAAACCTTCAGTGCAACACGTTTATTCACGACGTCCTTGCTTTACTCATAAAAAAAATAAAATAAACTGATTTTATTTAATCAGTAAACATTTATTTTGATGCGCCAAGTCTCAAATCAGCAGCAAAATCGTCCATGGTGCACACAATTAACCCTCTGCTTAAGCTTTGCTTATTCACTTACATTTAAGACTCATAAGTGCACTAACACAGACCCATTACATGATTTTAATTGATTGTCAAATAAAATATTCGTCTTAAAATAATCTGCATAAACTCTATAGTATACTGCCACTTTATCTATTGCGGACATTTGGTTTAAGACAATGTTACTTAAATAATTGTAATTTTAATTAGTTAGTTTAAAAGCCACATTATCACTGAGCCAGTGAAATGTACGCATATGGCGGGAAAAGTCAGGCTACTTTTGTCCATAAAGTGTATATCAGCCAGAGAAATGATCAAAGTTATCAACATAAATACTTAGAAATTTGAAATATATATATATATATATATATATATATATATATATATATATATATATATATATATATATATATATATATATATATATTAAAAAAAAAAAAAAATATATATATATATATATATATATATATATATATACAGTGAGGAAAATAAGTATTTGAACACCCTGCTATTTTGCAAGTTCTCTCATTTAGAAATCATGGAGGGGTCTGAAATTGTCATCGTAGGTGCATGTCCACTGTGAGAGACATAATCTAAAAAAAAAAATCCAGAAATCACAATATATGATTTTAAAACTATTTATTTGTATGATACAGCTGCAAATAAGTATTTGAACACCTGTCTATCAGCTAGAATTCTGACCCTCAAAGACCTGTTAGTCTGCCTTTAAAATGTCCACCTCCACTACATTTATTATCCTAAATTAGATGCACCTGTTTGAGGTCGTTAGCTGCATAAAGACACCTGTCCACACCATACAATCAGTAAGAATCCAACTACTAACATGGCCAAGACCATAGAGCTGTCCAAAGACACTAGAGACAAAATTGTACACCTCCACAAGGCTGGAAAGGGCTACGGGGAAATTCCCAAGTAGCTTGGTGAAAAAAGGTCCATTGTTGGAGCAATCATTAGAAAATGGAAGAAGCTAAACATGACTGTCAATCTTCCTCGGACTGGGACTCCATGCAAGATCTCACCTCGTGGGGTCTCAATGATCCTAAGGAAGGTGAGAAATCAGCCCAGAACTACACGGGAGGAGCTGGTCAATGACCTGATAAGAGCTGGGACGACCGTTTCCAATGTTACTGTTGGTAATACACTAAGACGTCATGGTTTGAAATCATGCATTGCACGGAAGGTTCCCCTGCTTAAACCAGCACATGTCCAGGCACGTCTTAAGTTTGCCAATGACTATTTGGATGATCCAGAGGAGTCATGGGAGAAAGTCATGTGGTCAGATGAGACCAAAATAGAACTTTTGGGTCATAATTCCACTAAACGTGTTTGGAGGAAGAAGAATGATGAGTACCATCCCAAGAACACCATCCCAACTGTGAAGCATGGGGGTGGTAGCATTATGCTTTGGGGGTGTTTTTCTGCACATGGGACAGGGCGACTGCACTGTATTAAGGAGAGGATGACCAGGGCCATGTATTGCGAGATTTTGGGGAACAACCTCCTTCCCTCAGTTAGAGCATTGAAGATGGGTCGAGGCTGGGTCTTCCAACATGACAATGACCCGAAGCACACAGCCAGGATAACCAAGGAGTGGCTCTGTAAGAAGCATATCAAGGTTCTGGCATGGCCTAGCCAGTCTCCAGACCTAAACCCAATAGAGAATCTTTGGAGGGAGCTCAAACTCCGTGTTTCTTAGCGACAGGCCAGAAACCTGACTGATCTAGAGAAGATCTGTGTGGAGGAGTGGGCCAAAATCCTTCCTGCAGTGTGTGCAAACCTGGTGAAAAACTACAGGAAACGTTTGACCTCTGTAATTGCAAACAAAGGCTACTGTACCAAATATTAAAATTGACTTTCTCAGGTGTTCAAATACTTATTTGCAGCTGTATCATACAAATAAATAGTTAAAAAGTCATACATCGTGATTTCTGGATTTATTTTTTTTTAGATTATGTCTCTCACAGTGGCCATGCACCTACGATGACAATTTCAGACCCCTCCAAGATTTCTAAGTGGGAGAACTTGCAAAATAGCAGAGTGTTTAAATACTTATTTTCCTCACTGTATATATATATATATATATATATATATATATATATATATATATATATATATATATATATATATATATATATATATTAGAAAGTTAGTATAAAAGGAGGATGTTGGCTTTGTACAAAGCCGTGAGTGAGAGAGTTAGATAAAGAGAGAGGAAGTGTAAAGCTGGGTGTCAGTTGCGTGTTTAAAGTTCAAGTGGTGTTTAGTGATGTTAGCTCAAAAATGTCTCTTTTAGTCTCTCTCTTTTTCAGTCTTCATTTCCTCAAATTTGCATAAATGTCATTTAGGGTCTGTGTATATGTGTAGTTTGTGTAAAGATCACATATACACAGCTGCTTTTGTGGAACTGAAGAGTTGTTATCTTTTATGGTGTGCTTTTTTCGCAGATATTCAAATTTGAAGGGTTGCTGTGTCCAGGTGAGATGCGTTATATTTGCAATTCAAACACACGATATTTAACCTCCATGTTTTTTAGCGCTGTGAATTGTGGGAAATGTAGTTTTTTGGGGGGGGCGGGGAGGGGGTTGTGTTACATTTATAGGATCTTGTAATCAGGGACATCTCAACATTAGAGCAATCGACATGCTTTCCCAAGCAGATGACAGGCATGTGTGTGTGTGTGTGTGTGTGTGTGTGTGTGTGTGTATGCGTGTGTGTGTGTGTGAAGAGTTGTTATCTTTTATGGTGTGCTTTTTTCGCAGATATTAAAATTTGAAGGGTTGCTGTGTCCAGGTGAGATGCGTTATATTTGCAATTCAAACACACGATATTTAACCTCCATGTTTTTTAGCGCTGTGAATTGTGGGAAATGTAGTTTTTTTTTTGGGGGGGGGAGGGGGTTGTGTTACATTTATAGGATCTTGTAATCAGGGACATCTCAACATTAGAGCAATCGACATGCTTTCCCAAGCAGATGACAGGCATGTGTGTGTGTGTGTGTGTGTGTGTGTGTGTGTGTGTGTGTGTGTGTGTGTGTGTGTGTGTATGCGTGTGTGTGTGTGTGTGCGTGTGTGTGTGTGTGTCAGCAATAAGGAAGTGCAGTTTACTTTTGAACTTTGTGTGTTCACTGGATCAGTGGACAAGCTGCACATTATAGAGAGTGAGAGAAAGAGAGAGAGGTGGACAGTTGCAGAACGAGAAGGATAGACAGGTACATATGTACTAGAGAATATTATTAAATATATATATATAAAACAAAGAGAAGTGGGTGATAAATGAAGAAGCTAGTCTCAGATGGGTGGCGTTTTTTTTTGTATGTCAAAGTGTAACTTCTGTCTGTCTTTTTCTGTCTGTCTCAAAGGTCATGTAGTCAGTGGACTCCTACTGTACCTTATTTATTATGTGGCTAATCAGTTCAACACAAAGCGAGAGAGAGAGAGAGAGAGAGAGAGAGAGAGAGAGAGAGAGAGAGAGAGAGAGAGAGAGAGAGAGAGAGAGAGAGAATATAGAAGTGCAGGATGATATTTCTCTACCAACTGTTACATCTCCCCCACCACTACCACCCTTCTCAATGCACTCTTGCTTTCACTGTTCTGTGAAAAAAAAAAAAAAAAAGGAAGGAAGGAGTTTTGAGTGTGATAGCACACAAGAGAGAGAGAGAGAGAGAGAGAGAGAGAGAGAGAGAGAGAGAGGGGAAGAGGGAGGAACATAAACGGTGTATATAGGCAGAGCGGTTGACAGTTGATCATTTACCAAGCGCCGAAAACAGTAAGTGCATTTATTTTTTGCCTCTAAAAGCGAAAAAGAGACGGATAAAGAGACAGGTGGACACACAGAATACAAGAGAACGAGAAAAAGACAGAAAGACCAAAAGAGGCACAAAGAGGTACAGAACAGAAAAGAGGAAGACAGAAAAATACTGCAGGTGTATGTTAAAGTCCCATTTGTAGTATAGAAACTGAATTTGCATGAAGAAAAAAAGAAACTTAGCAAGACAGATGGAGGGATAGAGAGAAATAGGGAAAAGATGAGAAGCATGTGAAAAAGTGATTGACATAAAGATCAACCGTGGAACACAGAGGAAAACGAACAGAGCATTGTACACAAAGAAGTAAAGAAGCAGATGCACAGATGTGCTAAAGAGAAGGAAACAGACAGACAAATGGGGAAGAGAAATGGAGATAGATGAGACAGGTGGGGTAGAGAGAGGGAAACAGGCAGACAAATGATGTTTAGAGATGGACAGATGAGACAGGTGGGGTAGAAAGAGGGATACAGAGTAGAGAGAGAGGGTAAATACATAGGCATGTAGGCATAGATTGTTAGAAGTGTAGAAAGATGACCAAGGTGTGATCAAGTGAAAGGAGAGACAGAAGACAGACTGATAGAAGTTTATAAAATGAAGGAATGGAGGACAGATGGATGATGGAGTAATAGATGAGTGTAGGCTTGGACAGTTAGTGATGTAGATAAAGAGACAGACAAAGAGACAGACAGGCAAATGGAGGTGTAGACACACGATTAAGGTTTTTTAGAGAGACAGAGTTGGAGACAGAGATGGGGAAAGTCAAACTAAAGTTTAGACAGACAATTGGTGAGATAATGGACAATGGATGAACAGAGGGACAGGCATAGAGTCAGAAAGATAGATATATGTTCAGATGATGGAGTGACAGTTAGAGAAATAATGTAGAAGGGCAAGAGAACTGATTGAAAAAAGTTATTGAGTGTGCAACACTGCTAGAATGTTAGCATATTAGCACAGGCAGTGTATTTTGTCTTTGTGGCAATGTGATTGTTTATGTTGCTACAGTAAGAGTAATTTAATTTAATTTAATTTTATTAGTGTATGTAAATAACTTTTGATTTATTCTGCTTTTAGCCTTTCAGAGTGACAGGCAAAGATGGTTCGGTAAGTGCAGAGACAGACAGAGAGGATGTCTTTCTCTCTTTCTCTGTATTTGTCTTTGTCTTGATGTCTGTCTCATTATCCATATTTCTGTGTGTATTTCTGTGTTTTTACTTCTAAAAGACTTGCCTTTTTAAGTTTGTCTTCGCTTTCATCTTTATGTTTGTGTGTGTGTGGGTGTGTGTGTGTGTGTGTGTGTGTGTGTGTGTGTGTGTCTTTTACAGTGGTGTAGTGATTTAATTAAGTGAATTATGGTATGTGTAGAAGGCCTTTTCGATGTGTGTGTCTTAGTAGCTGAGAGTTTAGATCTTAGAGTGAGGATAAAAACTGTGATTACACGCTCTGTACGCATTGTATGTATTTTCTCTTAATTAAATATATTTAAATCTTCTCAACATAAATTTATTTATTATAAATGTTTTATTAATGTTCTTTTTCTTCCTCTTCTTCTTCTCCTCCTACACTTCTTCTTATTATTACGTAGCTGTAGATCTTTGCCATGAACCTCACCCAGCTCTTTATCCAGATATTTTTTCTCGCAGCTTCAATTACTGAACCCACACACACACACACACACACACACACACACACACACACACACACACACACACACACACACACAATTTGTTGCTGGTTGTTTGAGAATCAATTAAATTGTCCTTCTTGTCTCTATATTTTTTGTGGTTTTCCTTTTTTCCTCCCTGTCAGGTTCCTGTTTTCGGTGTTTCTTTCACACTTCTGATTTATTATTTTGTAACAGAGTCAGCTGAAGTAATTGTGTGTGTGTGTGTGTGTGTGTGTGTGTGTGTGTGTGTGTGTGTGTGTGTGTGTGTGTGTAGGTGGTTCCACAGAGACCTGTCAGGTTTAGAGGCAGAATCTCTCTTAAAGACTCGTGGAGTTGATGGTAGTTTCTTGGCGAGGCCGAGTAAAAAAAATGTTGGTGATTTCTCTCTGTCTGTCAGGTACCGACACTTAACACACCTTTATTCTTTCATTCTTTATTTCACGCTACTTGCTGTCATTTATTCATTTTTTAATGACCACCTCGTTATTACACCTTTATTATAAAAGCACAACTGCAACCCCTGTAATAGTGCAGCCCTTGTAACCTCCCACGACTAAACGGCTAAAATATGTAGCTTTTAATATTTTTAACAGAAAATCATTAGTCAGATTTAACAAATGCCCTCCTAAAACTCTCCCGTGCCTCGATTTGCTCGCTCACTTTTTGCTGAAATTAAGGAAAAGGAGGAAAATCAAGACACATGGAAATTTACAGTCTTGATCTCAAAAGTAGAACGTGATTATTAATATAAAAATATTTGATGCAAAATTCATGTCTGTGTGTACAAAATTCTTCAAAAATATTTTTCTCTTACTAGATTAGTCATTATGTTCCACACCTCATGCAGGGGGGCTGATAAAAAGCTCAGAAATGGATACAGGAAAGACAGAGCTGGGGGAGATCTACAGGACGGAGTTCAGTTCTTGCTCATTTTCTGACCAATTATTTGATCTTAAAAGCATTAAAACACTCATATTTTGTTATTTTGTTCTTTGTGTTGGCCTTGTTCAAGGACCATTATGCCATTATACCATTATCTCCCACCCCCCAACTATATATTGATATACAGATATTTACTTTATTCACATATAAAATTGAGAGTCTTGAGCAAATAAGAGAAATAAAATGATGAAAGGAAATAAAGATTTACATGTAACATTAGATGTAACAAAAAATTCCCAACAATTCATCTTTCATTTCTTCAGAAATACAGTGAACAGCAGATCACGTCTACAATACATGTCTACTGCGTTCTTCCGCTTCAGCTCAAAAAGAACGCTGTGAAGTTCTTTGCAGAACTTTTCACAGCTGTATGTTAATCTACACTTACAGATAATACACAAGTGCAAAAAGTTTAATAAAACTGGGGATAAAACTGATAAGAGAAAATAATTTAAATTAACTGTGTGTTTCTCTGTGTGTGTGTGTGTGTGTGTGTTTCAGAGTGGGAGATAGTGTGACACACATCCGTATCCAGAACACAGGAGATTATTATGATCTGTATGGAGGGGAAAAGTTTGCGACTCTGTCAGAGTTGGTGGATTATTACACTGGGGAACAACACGGGATTCTGCAGGACAAAGACGGAACCATCATCCAGCTCAAATACCCGGTCAACTGCTCCGATCCTACTACCGAGAGGTCATATCACACAAACACACACACACACACACACACACATACACACACACACACACACACACACACACACACACACACACACATATATATAAATACACACAAATACACACAAAGTGTGATAATACGGAATTAATGGCTGCTGTTTAGCCAAAGTGTGACAGTGTCAATTACAGTATTGTGGTAAAGCTAAACACAATGGAAAACTCAAAACCCAGATACACACACATATACACGCAGCGACACGCACAGACACTCACAAACACATACACGCACATGCAGTAAGCATTTATAGTGCCCTGTTGTATTAAAACATTAATCCACTTTATATTTGTAAAGATATGAACAGCATGAAGTTAATAAAAAATAAAGATAAGGTACAAAAATAAGAGTTGCAACACAAGAAAAAGAAGGAATTTGCCAAATAATAATTCTGATTGAATTAAAAACAGCACGATAAGACAACAGGAGTCCATAGAACAAAGATGGATGAAGAACTATCTTGTGCTGCTGTAATTCAGCTTTTTGTTTAGAGATTTGTTTAGCTCCCATGTCATGTGCAGCATGTGGCAGGGATGCTCATGTTTAATATTACAGGATAATGTTGCAGACTTTTGAAGATTTTTAAAAAGTGAAAGGAACAAATGCTTTAAAAAAGAATACATAAAATTAATTGCGACTGTGCAAATTGCAAATGTAGTCTAACAGCCGAGACGTGTTCATTGTGTGAAGGTGAACTTTTTCCCATTAATACAAACTAAACCGTCATCTACTTGCTTTAACTTTGATTGATCTCATTATAAACGTCATCATTAGCCTCGTAGCTCCTTGTAGCCCTTGTAGCTTCGCTGTGTGTTTGTGTGTGTGTGTGTGTGTGTGTGTGTGTGTGTGTGTGTGTGTGTAAGAGAGAGACATAGATTACTTTGTAGCTGATAAAATGTGTGTGTTTCTGCATGGTAATTTGTTGATTTTATGTGTGAAATTCAGATATATTTAAGAGAAGTGATTTGTTAATTGTGAAATCAAAGTTAACACTTTGTTATATCCTCCCCCACCTCCCCTACACACATACATACACACATACATACATACATACATACATACATACATACATACATACATACATGCATGCATACATTACTCCTAAAGGTTGTATCGCCCATGTTAGTAATCCAACTCTTATATCATTCTGTAGCTTAGTGTGTATAGTATGGTGTATAGTGTATGACATGTGGTTCATGGTACATAGTGTATATTGGGTTGTGTATTGTCTGGAATATGGTCTTTAATGTATATTGTATTGAGTGTAGTATATGGTCTATAGTGTATTGTGTATAGGTTGTAGTGTGTGGTATATGGTCTACAGTGCATAGAGTATTGTGTATACACTACATTATAGAAGATTTGTGTGTTTGTGTGTTTGTGTGTGTGTGTGTGTGTGTGTGTGTGTGTGTGTGTGTGTGTGTGTGTGTGTGTGTGTGTGTGTGAAAAAAATCACTCACCCGTCCCATTTAGCTTCCTCTTTTGATCTGCGGTTGGAAACTTCAATTTTGACACATTTGCAAACTGACCATCAACATCTCTCTTTCTCCTGTTTCTCATTCTCTTTCTTCCTCTCATTGGGTAACCCTTACAGCGTCTTTATGAACCCTTTAACAGAAGGCTTCCATTTCAGAAATATCCATGTAGAACCCATTTAGGAAGATAGATCTATTTTTTTAAAGTGTTGTGTGTGTGCTGTGTATAAGGCTGTGCAGTTTCAAGTGCTGTTCAGCTTTATTGAGGGCTGATTCCTGTATCAAAATCTAATGGTAACATTAGAGTTAGTGTGACGGTGGAAATGAAAAAATACAAACGTGGCATCTGAACACTGCAGTTCATACTGCGACTGTATGTAGTCTCTTGTCCAGTGATGTCACAACTTACATTACAGAAAGGCTGATTAAAAGAAACTATAGATAATGTGTCGGCCAAAAATTTTATGTTTTTCTGTGAAAAGTAACGTTTATGCCTGAAATCATCACTTAGTCTCCTAACTCAGTTTATTGACTAGCAGGTGTAAAATATTGTGTAAATAATCCATATTTTAATCTACTGGAATTGCTGTAAATCTAATTTAGCATTGGCAAAGAAACCAGGCTAGTTCCAATAAATTACTAGCACGTTCTCAATATTAAATTTCACATCAGATTAGAGTTCTATATTCTTGCGAGGTAAATGAGATGCCTCATTTATCGACACTATTTCTTTGCTTAGACCTTGAGAGTACAAGAGTTTGTCTTAAAGTGAGACTCATGTAAAGTAAAAATACACCAGAATAGCATTAGTATAGTAATGTAAAGTACTGAACTGCTGATGTATTTTCCACTTCTGTTGGCTCTCCCAAATCATAGCTGTAGTTATGTTTATTTTTTGAGATGCTAATAAGAAAAGATGTGGGTGTAAATTAAAATTAATCAGTCAACATTTATAAAAGCCTCCAGCAAGAAACAAATGGAGTGACTCACAAACAGGTCACTAATCGCTCTTCAGGTATACCTCTGGAGAACCCTAAATCTTTTTTCTTTTTTTGTGTAGCATCTCCAGGTAAAACCTTTAAGAACCCATCTTGACGATCCAGATCCAGAGAAATGACTATGATAACTCATTGTACTGAGCACCAATTTATATCCTAGCATGCTAATGTGCTGCTTTTACTTGAAAGTAATTAAACCAAGCTAAACTTATAACAGCAGTGTGTGTGTGTGTGTGTGTGTGTGTGTGTGTGTGTGTGTGTGTGTGTGTGTGTGTGTGTGTGTTATTTACTGCACTTAGTGTTTCTTAAAGAGGAAGGCCATGGCTAAAAATACACTCATGTCTCAAGCTGTCATCGGAAAATTTTCCGACCGCAGTACAGGAAGCTGAGCTGTAGAAACTGAGAACTGAACCAAAATTGAACACACACACACACACACACACACACACACACACACACACACACACACACACACACACACAGTACTGTAGTGGCATAATTGCACTGACTTAATTAGTATTACAGTTAGCAGCATGCATTCCTATATTAAAAAAAATACCACTTCTCTGTGCTGCTGTAAAACATGAATTTGTATTTCTATCTATCTATCTATCTATCTATCTATCTATCTATCTATCTATCTATCTATCTATCTGTCTGTCTGTCTGTCTGTCTGTCTGTCTGTCTGTCTGTCTGTCTGTCTGTCTGTCTGTCTGTCTGTACATCTATACATCTATACATCTATACATCTATACACACAATGTAGATGTCATTCCTCTGTACAGAAATCTTTCTGTCTATCTGTGTGTCTTGTCTGTTTCTCTGTCTTATGTCTGCCTCTCATTCTGTATGTGTGTATGTGTCTGCAGGTGGTACCATGGTCACCTGTCAGGTCCGGATGCAGAGAAATTGTTGCGTGAGCGTGATGAAGTGGGGATGTTCCTGGTGCGTGAGTCTCTGTCCAATCCAGGAAACTATGTCCTGTCTGCTCTCACTGACGAGAGGAACACTAAGGGCAAGCGAGTCTCTCATATCAAGATTCACTATAACGTAAGACTCACACACATTGTGTGTCTGTGTTTGTGTGTTGTGAATGATGTGAAAAGGAGCTCATTATGAACAGAAATGTAGAATGGCCCTTCTCCATACAACCACACTGAGGCGCTACTGCTTTACATCAAATGAATTAGAGCATGTGTATGTGTGTGTGTGTGTGTGTGTGTGTGTGTGCGCGTGTGTGTGTGTGTGTGTGTGTGTATATATGTGTGTGTGTGTGTGTGTGTGTGTGTGTGTGTGTGTGTGTGTGTGTGTGTGTGTGTGTGTGTGTGCTTGACTGAGTGGATTAGCTGCTACTAAAGCTAATCCTATTCAGCCCATGCATATAATTGTGGGTTTTAATTCTCCCTGAAAGACACCATTGTCTGGAAAAATTAGCAAGATTTATGTGTGTGTGTGTGTGTGTGTGTGTGTGTGTGTGTGTGTGTGTGTGTGTGTGTGTGAATATACACTACATTGTATTACTTTTAATATTTCATATATTCCCATCTGTCATCTGAGATTTTTACAACTGCATGTTAATTACCCATAACGCACCAAGTTAAAGTCATAAGAACACTTGCTATCCAGCCAAGTAAAAATGGAGTATAGAGAATCCTGGCAATCTCACTGACATGTAGTCTATCATTGTCATTTATACGCATGCATTGATCATATGAACAGCAAAACTGTTTGAAACCTTAGTTCGAGCCATTGATTTGTTGGTAAATCAGTAAGAAAAAGTCTTCGTTTGATACAAAGTAGCATCATTCACTCAGCAATGGCTGCTAACACATTTAATATTATTCTCACCCTATTAGAAATCAACTTATATTGTAACTGACTAATATCAGCTAGCATTAATAACACAGATATACTTTTTTGCTTAGCTCTGATTGCAGATTTATGCAAGTATGAAAGTACAATGCTGTGTACATGTATGCTATCTAGGGGTTCAGGAGGTACAAAAGTCTTCTGTGGTATATAGTTTTTTATCATTTCCCCATCTGTAAAAAAGATGGGAAAGAATAGAGTGTAATTAGAACATGTGATGTTTGTGATTCGTTTCAGGATAACGGCTACACTGTGGGGGGGAAAGAGGTGTTTGAAACGTTGTCTGATTTTGTGGAGCATTACAAAAGAACACCAATCGAGGAAGTCACTGGAACCAAAGTTTACCTAAAACAGGTGAGAGAAATCCTTACAGTATTTTGCCAGGCAACTGATAATGATATGCAATTACATTAAAACATACATTTAATCACACACACACACACACACACACACACACACACACACACACACACACACACACATACACACACACACACACACACACACACACACACACACACACACACACACACACACACACATCATATTTTATACATAAATATAATAATATACATCCAGATCAACTTACATTTATCTTTTTTATACAATCGAGGGGTTAAGGGCCTTGCTCAGGGGCCCAGGAGGGGCAGATTGGTGTGGCTGGGATTTGCCTTTACCATTAAACTACGACCTCCACTATATACAAACCACACTTACACCACACACACATTTAAACACACCATATACACTAGATACACATACCAAACAACTACATAACACATGCAATACAACTACATACACATACCATAAAACTACCTACACATACCATACAACTACATAACACATGCAATACAACTACATACACATACCATAAAACTACCTACACATACCATACAACTACATAACACATGAAATACAACTACATACACATACCATACAACTACCTACACATACCATACAACTACATAACACATGCAATACAACTACATACACATACCATACAACTACCTACACATACCATACAACTACCTACACATACCATACAACTACATAACATATGCAATACAACTACCTACACATACCATACAACTACCTACACATACCATACAAATACATAACACATGCAATACAACTACATACACATACCATACAACTACCTACACATACCATACAACTACATAACACATGCAATACAACTACATACACATACCATACAACTACCTACACATACCATACAACTACATAACACATGCAATACAACTACATACACATACCATACAACTACCTACACATACCATACAACTACATAACACATGCAATACAACTACATACACATACCATACAACTACCTACACATACCATACAACTACCTACACATACCATACAACTACCTACACATACCATACAACTACATAACACATGCAATACAACTACATACACATACCATACAACTACCTACACATACCATACAACTACCTACACATACCATACAACTACATACACATACCATACAACTACATACACATACTATACAACTACATACACATACCATACAACTACATACACATACCATACAACTACCTACACATACCATACAACTACCTACACATACCATACAACTACATACACATACCATACAACTACCTACACATACCATACAATTACCTACACATACCATACAACTACCTACACATACCATACAACTACCTACACATACCATACAACTACATACACATACCATACAACTACCTACACATACCATACAACTACCTACACATACCATACAACTACATACACATACCATACAACTACATACACATACCATACAACTACCTACACATACCATACAACTACCTACACATACCATACAACTACATAACACATGCAATACAACTACATACACATACCATACAACTACATACACATACCATACAACTACCTACACATACCATACAACTACATAACACATGCAATACAACTACATACACATACCATACAACTACATACACATACCATACAACTACCTACACATACCATACAACTACATAAACATACCACACGTGCACCATAAACACCACACCTACATACCAATTACACAATACACACACTATACACATACCACATATACACCATACATACACCATACATACACCATGTTCTCTTAATGTAATATAACAACGATAAAAGTATAAACCATACAGAGTTTAAAAGTTGTCTATTGAATGTACTGTGATATTTATATGATTTTGTATTAGCTTTTGTATTAGTCACCCATGTCATATACAGTGAGGAAAATAAGTATTTGAACACCCTGCTATTTTGCAAGTTCTCCCACTTAGAAATCATGGAGGGGTCTGAAATTGTCATCGTAGGTGCATGTCCACTGTGAGAGACATAATCTAAAAAAAAAAACCTAGAAATCACAATGTATAATTTTTAAACTATTTATTTGTATGATACAGCTGCAAATAAGTATTTGAACACCTGTCTATCAGCTAGAATTCTGACCCTCAAAGACCTGTTAGTCTGCCTTTAAAATGTCCACCTCCACTACATTTATTATCCTAAATTAGATGCACCTGTTTGAGGTCGTTAGCTGCATGAAGACACCTGTCCACCCCATACAATCAGTAAGAATCCAACTACTAACATGGCCAAGACCAAAGAGCTGTCCAAAGACACTAGAGACAAAATTGTATACCTCCACAAGGCTGGAAAGGGCTACGGGGAAATTGCCAAGCAGCTTGGTGAAAAAAGGTCCACTGTTGGAGCAATCATTAGAAAATGGAAGAAGCTAAACATGACTGTCAATCTCCCTCAGACTGGGGCTCCATGCAAGATCTCACCTCGTGGGGTCTCAATGATCCTAAGGAAGGTGAGAAATCAGCCCAGAACTACACGGGAGGAGCTGGTCAATGACCTGAAAAGAGCTGGGACCACCGTTTCCAAGGTTCCTGTTGGTAATACACTAAGACATCATGGTTTGAAATCATGCATGGCACGAAAGGTTCCCCTGCTTAAACCAGCACATGTCCAGGCACGTCTTAAGTTTGCCAATGACCATTTGAATGATCCAGAGGAGTCATGGGAGAAAGTCATGTGGTCAGATGAGACCAAAATAGAACTTTTGGGTCATTATTCCACTAAACGTGTTTGGAGGAAGAAGAATGATGAGTACCATCCCAAGAACACCATCCCTACTGTGAAGCATGGGGGTGGTAGCATCATGCTTTGGGGGTGTTTTTCTGCAGGGCAACTGCACTGTATTAAGGAGAGGATGACGGCCATGTATTGCGAGATTTTGGGGAACAACCTCCTTCCCTCAGTTAGAGCATTGAAGATGGGTCGAGGCTGGGTCTTCCAACATGACAATGACCTGAAGCACACAGCCAGGATAACCAAGGAATGGCTCTGTAAGAAGCATATCAAGGTTCTGGCGTGGCCTCGCCAGTCTCCAGACCTAAACCCAATAGAGAATCTTTGGAGGGAGCTCAAACTCTGTGTTTCTCAGCGACAGGCAAGAAACCTGACTGATCTAGAGAAGATCTGTGTGGAGGAGTGGGCCAAAATGCCTCCTGCAATGTGTGCAAACCTGGTGAAAAACTACAGGAAACGTTTGACCTCTGTAATTGCAAACAAAGGCTACTGTACCGAATATTAACATTGACTTTCTCAGGTGTTCAAATACTTATTTGCAGCTGTATCATACAAATAAATAGTTAAAAAAATCATATATTGTGATTTCTGGATTTTTTTTTTAGATTATGTCTCTCACAGTGGACATGCACCTACGATGACAATTTCAGACCCCTCCATGATTTCTAAGTGGGAGAACTTGCAAAATAGCAGGGTGTTCAAATACTTATTTTCCTCACTGTATAAAAAATATTCTGTCTTTGTGTCCTATTCTGTGTCTCTCAGCCCTATTACTCCACCAGAGTGAATGCATCAGCAATCGACAGCAGGGTGAAGCAGCTGGATCAGTCCATTGAGCCCAAAAGCGAAGAAGGAGGAGACAAAAAGATCAAAGCTGGATTCTGGGAGGAGTTTGATGTAAGTGTGCACTGGCTAATCTCTAAATCAAGTTCACTTCTAGCTAGTCTACAGGGATTTGTAAATGATCAGTCAATCTTTTTTTTTTTTTTTTTTTTTTTTTGCATAACGAGGCACTTTATTAATATCAGAGCTCTTGTATTGTTTGGCAAAAATCGAAACATGTAGTTTGTTTTGACTAACAACCAGATACAACCTAAAGTAATAAAAAACTTATTGCATGTATGCTTTGTTTTAAATCACCATAGTTGTTAGGCTTTGGGATTGAACTAATCTCCACTTTGAGTTTTGGTATTCTTTGGCCTTTTAGAATTGGCCAAAGTTTGGGCTATGGGGATTTGCTTTGGAGATTTTGGCTATTCTTCCGGCTTTAAAGATAGGATAATGTTTGCGTTTTGGGGAAATACTGATCCTTAAATTTCAGGTATTTTCTCTTTGGGCTTTGGACTTCTGGGTCCTTCGGGGTTTGATTGAGCCCTATAGCTCGAAGACTATATAACCCCTAAAGTAAATGTTGGGTGTATGTCATAATTTAGGCTTTTCATACTTTAACGTTCAGACTTTAGAGATTAGCTAGTTTTCGGGCTTTGAATTTTAGCTAGTCTTTAAGGTTTTAGGATGAGTATCATACTAGGAACGTATAATATTATTACAGTTGAGAAGTGTGAATAGGGTGGTGATTTGGGGCACAGCCTGTGTACTACTCAGACTCTGGAACTGATAAGTGACTGCTTGATTTGGATTGATGAATATGTTTGTTCTGTTCTTATTGTCCTGTTTCTGTGCAGGCTTTGCAGAAGCTTGATAGTAAAATGAAGAAGAGCAGAGATGAAGGGATGCGGCCAGAGAACAAAAGCAAAAACAGATACAAAAACATCTTGCCTTGTGAGACAATACTAAATATTATAAAATCGTACAGAGATTTTAAACATTCCGCAGAGTTTAAATAAAATTGTAATTCCCTTTATCTCTTCAGTTGATGAAACCAGAGTGATTCTGCAGGGTGGAGACCCCAACGTGGTTGGATCTGATTATATTAATGCCAACTATGTCAAGGTATTTTTCAAACAAAGTAAGAAATGCATACATAAAAAAATTCTATGAATGCTCATACTGTTCTTTATCGCTGTAGAATAAGATGTGTGAGAGCTGTCCTCCAAAAGTCTACATTGCGTGTCAAGGCTGTCTGGCAACAACTGTCAATGATTTCTGGCAAATGGTTTGGCAAGAAGAGACACGGGTCATCGTCATGACGACACGGGAGGTCGAGAAAGGACGGGTCTGTATTGTGGATAAGCCAGCAATTTATTTGTTATTACCTCCTCTGATGGTGCCTATAAATTAACTGCAGAATAAAGGTTGTGTCTAACATTTCTTTAGGTGGTGTTTTGGAAAGGGGCTTAAAATGGACAATGTTGTATTAAGAATTCTACCTACACTCATTTTTAGCTCTGTAAAATGATTTACGTGTTAGTAAATTTCTGTTTTGAAACGTGACATTATGTTGGATGATTTGCATACCGGAAGATTATTATTTGATTCAATTAAAATTGTTATAATTGTTATTATAACTTTGAATAGGAAATAGCGAGTAGGGTATGAGATGGGACAGTTGCAGGACGTTGAATAATTCTGTTTTTGTTGCTTTGCAGAATAAGTGTGTTCCATACTGGCCCAATTCTAATGAGACGAAGGAGTTTGGGAACTACATAGTGACCGCAATAACAGAGAGAGATGCTGATGATTATAAAGTCAGAGTGATGGAGGTTGCACTGAATGATGGGGTACATGCAGCCTTTTTAACCTAATGTTATTACACCAAATCACAGCAAATCACACTGAATAACATTACATCACATCACATCACATCAAGCAACACCTGACAATAGTGATGTTTGTGTGTTGACACTGTGTGTGTGTGTGTCTGTGTGTTAGAGTGAGATGCCAAGAGAGATCTGGCACTTTCAGTACCTGAGCTGGCCGGATCACGGTGTCCCTGAGAAGCCAGACAAAGTCCTTAGTTTCCTTAACCAGGTCAACAGCAAGCAGCAGGAGTTTTCTGGTGTGGGGCCCATGATCATTCATTGCAGGTAACACACACTCCCACTGTGCCACACATCACCTGGGCTCAATTTAGGTACATGTGTGCAGCATGGTGTTTGTGTATCCTGTGTATCTGCACATTTACTGTGACACCAGGCTAAAGATGAAGCAGTTAGCAGTGAGACAGTCACACACTCATACTTATGAGAATATATGTTTAAATGTATTAGTATGTCTTTATGGTAGATGTCGTCCCTCCTACTATTGAGGTTGTGTTGCTGTGGATATAATTACACAATAGAATGATTGAATATTGTTATAAATGATAATTTATGTTTAAAAGAAAAACAATTAAACTGACGTTCAGGTGGCCATCACATACCACATGTGGACTGCATAAAAGTTCGGCTTTCCTGGAACACCAATCAGGCATAACATTACGACCACTGACAGGTGAAGTGAATATCACTGAGGATCTCTTCATCATGGCACCTGTTAGTGAGTGGGATATATAAGGCAGCAAGTGAACATTTTATCCTCAAAGTTGATGTGTTAGAAGCAGAAAAAATAGGCAAGCGTAAGGATTTGAGCAAGTTTGGGGCCAAATTGTGATGGCTAGATGACTGCAGCTCTAGTGGGATGTTCCTGGTCTGCAGTGGTCAGTATCTATCAAAAGTGGTCCAATGAAGAAACAGTGGTTAACCACCGACAGGTCATCGGAGGCTGCGGCTCATTGATGCATTTGGGGAGAGAAGGCTGGGCCGTGTTTTCTGATCCAACAGACGATCAGACGATCTCCTGTAGCTCAAATTAATGAAGAACTTAATGCTATTTATACTCAACGGGTCAAGACTGTTTTGGCAGCAAAAGGGGAACCAACACAATATTAGGAAGGTGGCCATAATGTCATGCCTGATCAGTGTATATATGTATAATCTATAAATGTAATAATAATACTAATATTAATACTACTACTACTAATAATAATTATATTAATTAGTATTAATGTGTGCATGTATTTTTAGTGCTGGAATTGGGCGAACAGGAACCATCGTTGTCATTGACATGCTGATAGAAACAATCGACAATAAAGGTGGAGCCATCTGTCTATTTGTCACTCTGTGTCTGCCTGTCTCTTTTTCTGTCTCTATGTCTCTGTTTGTCTGTCTCTCTCAGTGAGAATGTACATGGTTAGATAAGCTCTGTATTTAATAATAATAATAATAATAATAATAATAATAATAATAATAATAATAATAATAATAAAGTACTGTGTTAAATTCAAGAGAAAAGTAGAGAAATAACCTGTAAAGAATAAAGTGTAATTTCTAGAATAAAGTTCTCAGGAATGTGATGAGATGGAGATCAAAGTAATCACACTAATTTTAAACATGACAGAGAGCCCATATCACATGACTATAATACTAAAAAAAAGTCCCTGTATATGTGTGTGAACAGGTGTGGACTGTGATATCGATATACAGAAGTGTATCCAGATGGTGAGAGAACAGAGGTCGGGGATGGTGCAGACGGAGGCGCAGTATCGCTTCATTTATTTCGCCATGCTGAAGTATACAGAGTCTGAGAAAGACTTACAAAAAGCCAGAATGGTGAGAAGGGAAGGATTAAAGGAAATAAATATACAGAAAAGAGTGATGAAGAGAGGCAGGGATGACAGAGGGAAAAAGGAAAGATGGAGCTTGGAGCAGAAATGGAGACAAAAAAAAACCCCTAGTTTTTGTAGAAATAGTATTTTAATAAGCACACTCCTTGCAATTCAACACATTGTAGAACCTCCAGATCCAGGATTTATGGCATAATCTCTATTAGATTTACACACCTGGATCCTTTAGTTTTACTCCCCTTTTCTGGTCAGGATGGATCAATTTTCATTTACCAGATTCTGAAATAAGGCATGGTCTTTGACTGGCTGCTTTAACAAATTTAGGGTCTAACAAATGTATTTTCTAATACATTCAGTTCTACCACAGTTATGGTTTAACACATTTAAGCTCTAACACATTAAGGTTCTTGGTATTAAACCACTGCAGTGTTCAGGCTGCATAGAGTATTCATTCTCCTTCAGAATTCTCCTTATCTCCTTTTTTATGTCTATGACTAATCCCCTCTGGACCTAGAACTAATAAATAGTAGGGGGTTGAATGCTTAAACAATCACACTATTTGTAATAATATTTCTCATTTTTTCTTAATGTCAGTATTAAGGGATGTGTATTGTATAATTAGAAAATGCAAGTTAATTTCAGTTTCACTGCACATTGGAAAAGTTCAGAGTGAATAATTATGCATAGCACTATATGTATGTTCATCAATTGTGTGTGTGTTCCAGGTCACAGACACAGAGTATGGGAACCTGTCACTACCGTCCAAACATGCCAAAGCCACCCGCAAAGTCTCCAAGTAAGTTACTGGGAAAGTGGAAGTGGGTGGCAGGGGGAAGAGGGAAGAATACACTATTTCAAGCACGCACGCACGCACGCACACACACACACACACACACACACACACACACACACACACACACACACACACACACACACACACACAGTGTTATCTGAGTCTGACAGTTCAACGTCCAGCTGAGCATTCCACAGATGAAATATAAAAAAAGGGAACAGACAGAGATGAGGAAAGGCAGAGAGAGAGAGAGAGAGAGAGAGAGAGAGAGAGAGAGAGAGAGAGAGAGAGAGAGAGAGAGAGAGAGAGAGAGAGAGAGAGAGAGAGAGAGAGAGAGAGAGAGAGAGAGAGAGAGAGAGAGAAAAATGCTCTAGAATTATAATCTCCAAGCCTACGGGCTAATTAGTGTTTAGAACAGAGCATTGTGAGTTGAGGTTTGATTGGAACAAAGAGGATTAAACTCTGTGTGTGTGTGTGTGTGTGTGTGTGTGTGTGTGTGTGTGTGTGTGTGTGTGTGTGTGTGTGTGTGTGTGTGTGTGTGTGTGTGTGTGTGTGTGAGCGAACCTGCCTGCCTGTGTGCTTGTGTGTCTGTACATCAATGTTTACATGTCCCTCAGGACCCACCAGTGCCTTTTAACCCCAACTTGTAAACAATTGAACACTAACACTGTTTTAAAAAAAAGTCTCAGTGAATTTTTGTGTATTTTGTTTTTATGGTCTTTATACATTCACTACAGTTATGTGCTAAACTTTACACACCCTTGAGATTTTTGATTAGGAAAAACTCTAAATAGCTTCATATTCATTTCAAGACCTTATCTTAAAAGTGACTATATTAGAAGTATTTGTGAGAGAGATGTTTATACTGACTTCACCCAGATTTTTAATACTAATATATTAAACTAATTTATTTGCATTTTATATAATGATAAGAAAAAACAATTCTTGTATTTATTTTACAAATAGCAGTGATAGCCTGTTCCACACACACATTTAGATAAATATGAGCTCTTATAGGACAAGCATGGGCATTGGGTCAGAGGAAAAGGACACAAACTGTTTTTTTTTCTGCAGAACTGAACCCTATAAACAGTGTAATCATCATCCAGACATCTCCAATTAACATTGCAGCCAAGTGAATTAACCAACAAACACAAACAAGCCCTAACATGCACTGACCACTACTGACCAAGTACAGCTTTTTGAGTAAACCAACTCCACCTCTTTTAAAATCAGAGAATGTGTTGGCCATATTGTTTACAAATATTAGCAAACTCCTAGAACGAGTGTACAAAGAATGTAATTGTATATCATAATTATTATGCAAATTATTGTAAATCTGATTATTCTTTGGTGTCCATGTTCTAAAATTAATTATTTTTAATGAATTAAATAATCCTGATCTGGCCTTAGCGCCACCACTGTAAGTGACCACACCTTAAACTGTATTAAACCATTTTATACAAAGGCATTCAGGAGTTACAGGAACTGTTTTTGAACCTCTTTTTGATAATTATTGAGAAAGTAAGAATCGTCTTAAAAACAATTCCAAACACTTTGTGCTTGGACCTCTAATAATGCTGCTGCAGCTGAAGACAACAATGATGATAACAATAAAAACATATGTGTTTCAGGAATAAAGAGGATGTGTATGAGAATCTGGGAGCGAAGGGAAAGAAAGATGTGAAAAAGCAGAAATCGGAGGAGAAGAAGAGCGGCTCTGTGAGGAAACGATAAAATGAGAGAGGAATAATAATGTGCCTCACCTGTTCAGGGTCATTCCAGTTATTATTATTATTATTATTATTATTATTATTATTATTATTATATTGTTCAGCTCAAACACAGAACATATTAATATGATTGATTTAGTAATGATTCTGTAAACTGTAATTTTAAAACAAGTGCATTTTCAATAAAAATATTTCTCCAATAATTTGCACTGTGGAATACACTGATATTTACTCACAATAACATTTACTAACACACACACACACACACACACACACACACACACACACACACACACACACACACACACACACACACACACACACACACACACACACACACACACTTCTGCCTCTTGTGAGCTGTGATTCATCTGGAACGGACACAGTGTGTGTGTGTGTGTGTGTGTGTGTGTGTGTGTGTGTGTGTGTGTGTGTGTGTGTGTGTGTGTGTGTGTGTGTGTGTGTGTAATTGTGGTGAGCAGGTTAAACTGGTCTATCCTGTTTTAATTTGAATTGTATCATCCAGATGTGTGATTATATAAAAGGAAGTGAGCTCAGTGCACACATTAACACTGAGCAGACTGTTCTAAAACACACAGATAAGTTCCCTTTGCTGGGTTCCTCTAACTGCTGCATCAGATTTAGTACAGTGATACTCACCTAAAAAGGCAAAAAGAAAACAACACCCACCTACCTCAAACCACTTATCTCAGCTTACACTGGGTTTTGCCATCTCTTAAGGTACATTTAAGATCGACCAGCAGCAAGCTTCTTCTTTGTTGTAATACATAGGTGGTAGAATGAACTTTCATTTTATATATATATATATATATATATATATATATATATATATATATATATATATATATATATATATATACACACTATATGTATGTAGTCAATGTGCAGCTTGAATAGCAGTGTAGATTTACTGTCCTCTTAAGTGCAGGCCCTTTTATTTACCGAGATAGTTCTAATTTTGACAGGATATATTTAATGGAGACTAATATTCCTGTCTTTTTTATTCATATTTATGTAAAAAAAAAAACATTTAGTTTTAGTGTGTTCAATAAATGTTTATTCTGTTCTGTCTGCAACCTAAAGTGTGCTTTGATTTTTGGCCCCCTGTGCAATTGAGTTTGACACCCCTGCTATAGAGGAACTGCACGCAGATATCAGCAAACAACAGTCTGCACATCCCTAAGACGCTTTCATCATTGCTGGAGACTTAAACCACTCCAACCTGTGATCTGTACTTTCAAAATTTTACCATAATGTTTCACCATAATGTAACTCAGATGCCCCCACCCCTATTGTTATAAAGTGCTTTGACAAACTGGTTCTGAATCACCTCACTGCGGGCCTACACCACACCCACACCAGTTTGCCTATCGCCTGAACAATTTGACAGAAGATGCGGTAACCATGGCTCTTCATTCAGCCCTCACCCATCTGGATAAAAACAACACCTACATCAGAATGCTGTTCATTTACTTTAGTTCTGTGTTCAATACAGTCATCCCCACTGTACTGATCTCAATGGCCTGGCTATTTGCACCTCTACTTGCCAGAGCGACGTACAAAAGTGCTTTGAGTCTTTATCAATTATTAAATCTACACTGGTACACTAGATTACAATTTAAGATAAATCAGGCTACACCACCTCAGTGCCAGAACACAAAAAAGCATTGAAGTATACTTACCTATTAACCTCTTACCCTGAGAGAAGGTGGCACCAGTTGAGCAGTGCTAGAGTATTTTAGGCAGCTTGGTGCAGTGCGAGATGTGAAGAGGTCTCTGAGGAAAGAAGGAGCTGGTCCATTTTTGGCCTTATAGGCAAGCGTCAATGATTTAAATCTGATATGTGCAGCTACTGGAAGCCAGTGAAGGGAGCGCAGCAGAAGGGTAGTGTGGAAGAACTTAGGCAGGTTAAACACAAGTCGCGCAGCTGCATTTTGGCTCATTTGCAGTGGACGAATAGCGTTCAGAGGCAGACCTGCCAGCAGAGAGTTGCAGTAGTCCTGCACCTGCACCTGGGCAGCCTGTGTGGGAAGAAATGGTAGAATCCTTCAGATGTTGTAGAGAAGAAATCGACAAGAACGAGCCACATTAGTAACATGTGAGGAGAAGGACAGTTGATTGTCCATAGTTACCCCAAGGGTGCGAGCAGTGGCTGAAGGGGAGAGCAGAGAGTTATGAAGAGCTATTCTAGATCTTGACCTGAAGATGAATCACCTCGGATGACCAGCAGTTCTGTTTTGCAAGGGTTGAGTTTTAGTTGATAAGCACTCATCCATAAAGATATGTCCGCCAAGCATGCCGAGATCCGAGCGGAAGTTGTGGTATCTGAGGGAGGAAAAGAATAGATGAGTTGAGTGTCATCAGGTTAAGCAAACAGGTTCCTCAACCCTCATTCTGAACACCGGCATCCCACAGGACTGTGTTCTGAGCCCTACTCTACTCCCATTTTACCCATGAATGTGCTCCTCTGCATAATTTATATTAAGTATGCAGATGACACTACCATAGTCGGCCAGATCAGCAACAATGATGAATCTGCCTACAGTGAAGAGATGCAAAGCCTGACAGCAAAGTGTGCCACCAGCAACCTGACCCTCAACACCATGAAGACTAAAGAGCTCATTGTGGACTTTTGGAACTCTAACAGCAGGAGACACTTCCCAGTCTACATCAATTAATCTGAGATAGAGAGGGTTTCCAGCTTTAAGTTCTTTGGAGTTCATACTTCAGCTCTGGTTAGGAAGACATAACAGCAGCTGTTCTTGAGAAATCTTAAGAAAGCTCATCTATCCATCCATCTATCCATCTATCTATCTATCTATCTATCTATCTATCTATCTATCTATCTATCTATCTATCTATCTATCTATCTATCTATCTATCTATCTATCTATCTATCTATCTATCTATCCATCCATCCATCCATCCATCCATCCATCCATCCATCCATCCATCCATCTATCTACAAGTGATAACAGCTGTATGTCATGTTACCATGCAAAGCCAAATGTCCTATTAATTATTTTCATGTTTCTGCTTAAAAAAAACATACAAATTAGTGTATCTTGTATTAGAGCAGTTACAATTTGATGCTTTTATACTGACCTCATGGAGAACTCTCTGAGAATTTGATAAATAGAATTGTTGCTTTCCACAAAGATGGCCTAGGCTATAAGATCAGTAGCACCCAGTAACTAAGTTACAGTACAGTGTTCAAGGTTAGTTGCCGTTGCCAATATTAAGATATCAGGGAAGCCGAATGCTGATATTTGATGCCGCTTTTTTAGCGTTATGTTTGGCAGACCAACGAGGAGTAAAAAGGATCCCAGCAACAACCTGTGCAGCTCTGGTGAATTCCATGCTCGTGAGGATTAAGGCAGTGCTGGATAACAATAGTGCTCACACAAAATATTAACAATTTATTGAGACAATACAGGTGAGGTTTCAGGTTGTTGTTGGTTATAAAGTAACAAAGTGAGACTTTTTCTAATTTAGTAATGGGGAGAACTGGATTATGTGTTGGGGCCACTACCACTGGTTGCCCACTCATTATTTGTACTAGCCCACCCTAATATAATTGACTAGAAGCAGCCCTGTGATCCACCATCACCATCTTCTCTGTGCCAAAGCTCATTCATTTGAAATAAATTGAGGCAAAGTGGAAAGCTGGTCTCTGGTCAGATGGTCAATGAAATTAGAAATTCTTTTTGAAAACCATATGCAGAGCATCCTCTGGAATAAAGAGGAGAGGAAACATTTGGCTTGTTATCAGTGCTTGGTTCAAAAGCCTGCATCTCTGATGGTCATGCTTTAGTGCCTAAGGAATGGGCAGCTTTCACATCTGCAAAGGCACCATAAATGCAGAAAGGTTTATATATACAGTATATATGCAGTCCAGTTCACCAGTTGAAAATAAATGGCATATAAAATAATAATATTAATATATAATATTACTAATAAAGTTATGGATTTATGTACTTAACATTTTGTGTTTTTTTGTAGTTCCATGTTTTTTTTATCTGTGTCTCTGTGTGTTTTTCGGTAATTTAGGTGAAGGTTAACACTAATGCCCTGTTAGCCAAAACAACAAGGCTGCATTCATTCTGTAAGAAGGGAAAAGAAAATGATCCCTGAAGGAATGGCATTAGAATGAGACCCTTTATCACATCAGGGCTCATGTGGTTGTGTGAAGTTTATATTTCTATATTTAGCTATTGCTTTTTTTTTCATTGGGTGAGTGTCTCCTTCATGTAAAAAAATATTTCAGGTGTAATAAATGTCTATCAGAAGTGAGACGAGTAGCTATTAGAATTAATTATGATTAGCGATTAGAATGAATCTGATGTGTGTGGAATTAGCTGTTCTATGAACTGAGTATTAATAACTACTGTGTATCTGCTGTGGTTTGTTGGATGAAAGTTCATCTGTGGTGTGTTTGTGGAAATGCTTTGCTTAATAATGCTGGGAAAAAAAAAAAACGTTTTCTCACATCAATAGAAGATCCCTTCCCCTCCTCCTATATCCCACAGTATCTTCCCTCCCCCTGAGCAGGAGGGACTCAAAGCACATAGGATGAACTTTTGAACTTTTCCCCCCTCTTTCTCCTTTGTCTCGCGCACGCCCCCGGAGTGAGTATAGTGGTCGGGAGCGCGCTTGTGGCGCCTGTGAGAATAGACCGGGAGAGGAAGAGAACGGAATCGCTCACTTTTACAGACAGATAAACTGAAAGAAGCGCAAGGAAACATAAAATCAGATCAGCAACACAAGCGAGAGTGTGTGCAGTCGCGCCAGAGTGGATTTGCGAGGAAATAACCCGGATTGAACATGTCTATTCCGAACTACACCGGAGTTTATCACTGGGTCTCTCAAGAAAACTTTGAAGCCTATCTGGCCGCGTTAGGTGAGAGTGACGTCATCGCTTTTTACTTTGAACTGTAACGTTTCAACTTCATCATCCGCTACTGTGTTCAGTTCATAAAGTAACACTGCAAACTCATTAACCAATACCAATCTGTTTTTCAGCAAATGTAATACTCCGCTCGTTATCACTGTAAAGCCTAGCTCATTATCACTGTAACTTATTTTATTAACACTGTAACACACAGCTCATTATCACTGTAACTTATTTTATTAACACTGTAACACACAGCTCATTATCACTGTAACTTATTTTATTAACACTGTAACACACAGCTCATTATCACTGTAACTTATTTTATTAAAACTGTAACACACAGCTCATTATCACTGTAACTTATTTTATTAACACTGTAACACACAGCTCATTATCACTGTAACTTATTTTGTAAACACTGTAACACAGAGCTCATTATCACTGTAACTTATTTTATTAAAACTGTAACACAGCTCATTATCACTGTAACTTATTTTATTAACATTGTAACACACAGCTCATTATCACTGTAACTTATTTTATTAACACTGTAACACAGCTCATTATCACTGTAACTTATTTTATCAACACTGTAACACACAGCTCATTATCACTGTAACTTATTTTATTAACACTGTAACACACAGCTCATTATCACGGTAACTTATTTTATTAACACTGTAACAGCTCATTATCACTGTAACTTATTTTATTAACACTGTAACACACTGCTCATTATCACTGTAACTTATTTTATTAACACTGTAACACAGCTCATTATCACTGTATCTTATTTTTTTAACACTGTAACACACAGCTCATTATCACTGTAACTTATTTTATCAACACTGTAACACACAGCTCATTATCACTGTATCTTATTTTATTAACACTGTAACACTCAGCTTATTATCACTGTAAAACTTAGCTCATTATCACTGTAACTAATTCTATTAACACTAACACTCATCTTATTATCAATGTAACACTCAGCTCATGTCACTGTAACACAGCTTATTATCACTGTAACACTCCGCTTAGTTACCACTGTAACACTCAGCTTGTTATCACTGTAACACTCAGCTCGTTATCACTGTAACACTCAGCTAATTGTCACTGTAACACTCAGCTTGTTATCACTGTAACACTTAGCTCATCATCACTGTAACACTTAGCTAATTGTCACTGTAACACTCAGCTCATTTCCACTGTAATGCTTATCTTATCATTGTAACACTCAGCTCGTTGTCACTGTAACACTCAGCTCATTGTGACTGTAACACTCAGCTCATTGTCACTGGAACACTTAGCTCATTACCACTGGAACACTTAGATCATTAACACTAACACTCAGCTCATTATCACTGTAACACACACACACTATCATTTATTAACAATTTTATTTCTCTGTTAGATATACATGAATTAAAGAGGTTTATATGTTGAATGTGTGTTAGATATAAACATAGCGTTGAGGAAAGTGGTGTGTATGCTGAAACCCAGTAAGCACATCGAACACGATGTTAATTCGGGAGCAATGAAGATTAAAACTGCCACAACGTTTAAGAACTTTGACATGGCCTTCACTCTGGGAGAAGAGTTCACTGAGGACTTGGGGCCTGTGGATGGCAGGAAGTGCCAGGTGGGAGCACATTGTTGCTTACATCAGTATTCAAATTACAGTACATGAACAAAGCAAAACAACAACATGCTTCATGCCACATTCATGTGCTTTATATGTGTTATGATCATTTCATATATGTTACTTATATGCAGGACCTCCATCATTTATGTGCCACGTTCATGTAATTTACAAGCGATATTGTCATCAATTATCACAAACATTATCACAAACATGCCAACATTCAAGCCATGTTCAAGTCATTTTCATATTAATTTTCACACATATTTTTTATATTATGTCACTATTCATACAGTTGTTTGTTTGTGTGTGTGTGTGTGTGTGTGTGTGTGTGTGTGTGTGTGTGTAGACCACTGTGGACTGGGATGGTGATAAACTGGTTTGTGTTCAGCGAGGTGAGAAAGAAGGACGAGGTTGGACACACTGGCTCGAGGGAAACTTACTTCACCTGGTAAAATAACAAACAAATAAAAATATGAAAGATTATACAGTGAATTATTGCTGTTTTAATCGCAGAATATCAGATTTGCGAAAAATTTTATAAAGAATTGAAACTATTATTTATATATAATAGATCATTAACACATTGGTGAATAAATCACTAATCGTGAATAACAATCGATTAACAAGAAAAGAAATGAATGAATAAGAGAGAGGTGTTTCTGCTGATTAAACACAGAATCACAATACAGACTGCAGAAGTGTGGCAGCATTCTATGTATATTAAACACATAAGAAAGACATGCAAACAAACAAACTTCAAAACTGCAAATAAACTTTAAAAACTTTGTGCATACAACAAAGTATAAAATCTTTCTCCTCTTAATATCTCTCTCTCTCTCTCTCTCTCTCTCTCTCTCTCTCTCTCTCGCTCTCTCACTCTCTCTCTCTCTCTCTCTCTCTCTCTCTCTCTCTCTCTCTCTCTCTCTCTCTGTAGGAGCTGCGTGTGAATGATGTGGTCGCTAAGCAGGTCTTTAAGAAAGCAGAATGAGGATGGTTGCTGGGGACAAGCACTGCTGGGAAGCCATGATAGGCTTCCCAGCAGCCAATCAGCAAACAGCAGAACTAGTTTTATAATCTACAAGTTATTTTAATTAGCTGAATTAAACTGATTGATTTAGCGTTAATGAACATGGAGCAGGACGCTCTCAACACTCTCTGTGTGGAGAAATCCGTTGGTGACATGAGGGTTTACATCATCTTTTTCTTGCCTCTGTATCTGTCCTGCTATGCTAACACGCTAACAATAACACTAAGGAAAAAGCTCCATTGTGGGTTAAAAGTCTCACTGCACTGGGAACACGTGATTACGAATTTTCATCAGAGCTGTAGTCGTTCAAGTTGTCCACTGGAGGGCAGCAGAGTGCTGTGGGATTGCTATTATGTTACACTACAGCTTTGTGATCTATTCACATTTAAAATGATAAGTTCCCAATGTATGGGTTAATGATTTTTCCCGCACATTAGATCAGGATGCCAATGTACTTATCATTGTCTTAAAATAATAAATGTACAAAATTAAAATGTCTATATTGACTAATTTGGCTGATTTTGTTTTCCAAATGAGTTTATAACTGGTCAGGCCATAAACATTACCACAACCTCGCTCCACCACCACTAGACATTTTCTCATAATCTTGCTCATAAACATTTTCCAGTTCACAACACAGATTTTTATACTACTGCTATAATAATCCGATTTGGGGTGAGACATTGCATGAGCTCAGTTTGTGATGTCACTAAATAATATTTACAGCTTTGGACTAAATCACATTTTAAAGTATAAAAAAAAGGAATAACCTGTAAGTTGTGACTCAAGATGAAACAGATACTAAATAAGAAATTTTTTTATAATAAACACCCACTGTATGTGCACATACCTTAATTTGTCCCTGGACTTTATGTTAATGTTGGACCATACACTTAGATAACTGGCTGTGTTTATTCTGTGAGGGGCACATTACAGCATTTGGCAGACACCCTGATCCAATGCGACTTTCATGATCTCATTTATATACCTTAGCTTTTGAGGGTTAAGGACCTTGGTGGTGTTAGGATTTGAACTCTACTTTCCCATCAACATCCACTAACTTCTATCCACTGAGCCACCACTTCAGTGTCTGTTTTTTTTTCCATTTCCATGATATATTTATTTATTTACAATATCTCACAAAAGTGAGCAAACCCCCTTACATTTCAGCAACAATTTTAGTAGATCTCAATGGACAATACCATAAAAATTAAACTTGGATATATTTTAGAGTAGTCAATGTGCAGCTTGTAGAGCAGTATAAATTTACTGCCCTCTGAAAATAACTCTAGATAAAGCCATTATTTCAAAATACAAAAGTGATAACAGCTGTACATGTTGTAACCATGCAAAGCCACATGTCCAATTCATTAAGTTCATGTTTTTGTCTGCTTGACAGGACCATACAAATTTGTGTTTCTTGAATTAGAGCAGATCAAATTTAGTGCTTTGAGTACAATTCACTTATACTGACCACTGAATGTTCAACATGGCACCTCATGACAAAGACTCTCTGAGGATTTGAGAATTAGAATTGTTGCTCTCCATAAAGATGGCCGAGGCTATAAGAAGTTCGGTAACACCGTGAAACTGAGTGGTCAGGGTCATGCAGACATTTTCAAGATAGGTTCCATTCGGAACAAACCTCACAAAGATAGATTAAAGAAGTTGAGTTCTTCTGCTGTGCGTCAGGTGCAGAAGCTGCTTTAAAAAAAAAAAAGTTCACTCTATATCGCTGCAGCTTTAGAGGTTGCAGAAGTGGAAAGTTATCTTTTCAGTGCTCAGACCATATGCCACACAAATAGTCAAGCATGGTAGTGGTTACATCATGGTCTGGGGCTGCATGAGTGCTGCTGGTACTGGGGAGCTGTGGTTAATTCAGGTAAACATGGATTTCAACATGTAATGTGACATCCTGAAGAAGAACATGATGCTCTTCCTTCAGAAACTGAGCCGAACGGCAATTTTCCAGCATAATATTGACCCAAAACACACTGCCAAGATGACAACTGCCTTGCTGAAGGTGAAGGTGATGGAGTGGCCAAGTATGTCTCCAGACCTGAAAATTATTGAGCACCTGTGGTGCTTCTCAAGCAGAAGGTGGAGAAGTACCATGTGTCTAACATCCAGCAGCTCCGTGATGTCATTATGGGGGAGTGAAAAAGATCCCATACCCACTTAGGGTGTACTCAATTTAGTTGCCAGCTACTTTGACAATAATGGCTGTATGTTGAGTTTTTTCAGAGGACATAGAACTGGTATACAGATACCATATACCAGCAGCATAATTTTGGCTGTAGATCAAAAGTTCACAAGCTCCTTTGGTGGTTATTGTGGTGTTTTGTATTTTGCAGTTCATTTTCCTGTGATCTTATAGAATAGAATAGCCTTTATTTGTCACATATACATTACAGCACAGTGAAATGTTGTTCTTCGCATATCCCAGCTTGCTTGGAAGCTGGGGTCAGAGCGCAGGGTCGGCCATGATACGGCGCCCCTGGAGCACACAGAGGGTTAAGGGCCTTGCTCAAGGGCCCAAGAGTGGCAGCTTGGCAATACCGGGGCTTGAACCCCCGACCTTCCGATCAGTAATCCAGCGCCTTAACCACTGGAGCCACCACTCCACACCACACCACTCCCCATCTGTGAGCTTGTGCATTTAATTTTCCTGTGATCTGTGAGCTTGTGCCTTGCTACATGTGTCATTCATGTGTAGCTGTGTTTAACCATTGAAGAAGTTTCTTATCTGTAGAATACTCATGTCTTTCCTGTGTCTTACCTGTGTTTTACCATTAGCGTTTCAAAATGACAGGATTTTCAGGAATATAAATTTTCTTACGTGCATTCCCATATGAGTGATTTATGAATTTTTGTATTAGCAGGCAGCCTGTTTTCTGATTAGTAAACTATTTAAAATAATCACTATAATAAGTATGCAGCAGACTGTAAACTATAGTATACACAAAACAATACAACTGTTATTGTTGTTGTTGTTGTAATTGTATTGTATTTGTCAATCAGTAAAAACACACATACCCACACACACCCACACACACAGATTTTGACCTCGCACACAAGATTTACCAGAAATGATTGCATGCTCTGTCTCTCTATATCTCTCCCTGCCTCTCTCTCTAATTATTTTGCCAAATCAAATAAACCTGCTTTTTCTGATAAACCTATCCTCCACCCAGCTCATTTGAAAACACAAAGCTGGAAGAGCAATGGCTAGATTACAGCAAATACTGAGGTAATTTTGAGAAATTTTCTTATATTACTTTTGAAGTTGTCTCATGAAATCTTAATAAATATAGCAATAATTACATAAGCAGATCATTTCTTAATGGGTTATGCTGACTAAAAGAAAATGCACACTGGCTAGATTTCTATGAAATATTCCTATAGCTGACAGTAATATATTGTGCAATATTGTGCAGTGTGCCTGACTAAGTATGGAGGAACATCCACACATACAGCATGCATTGCTCTTGGTATTTAGGGTGTACATTTATGCAAAAATTATTTACTTCACACAAAAGATTATTTATTCATTTGTGCATGAGGATTTGTGTATGTTTATACACACCTCTGATTATATATGTGCACAAATTCCTGATTATAAGAAATCACATTTAATATCAATTATGTCAGACTTATTGACAAAGTAATCAGAATAAGGTGCAGATGGATGACAGACCAACTGTAAAATAATGCATAAAAATCAATCATGATGATGCCTCGCTTAAAGCCGATGTTTTAAGCTTTTGGGGACTGTTTTTAAAAAGCATTAGATTCTCTTGTGAAAAAATGTTTAAATAAATGTATTTTTCTCACTGCAGTTTTAATACTATATCATATTCATATGCATAGGCAGAGCATTTAGAAAGGCCTTAAAATATTAATGTTAAAAAACAGTGAAATAGAAATACAGCTGTACTAAATAAAAAAAAATACAAAGTATATTATATAGCACAAAGAAAACCTGTAATGGTGTGAAAATCACTCATTGTTTTTATCTGTATTTGAAAATATGTACTACAGTGTAAGTGAGAAAAATGCATGTAAGACAGATTATGTGAATTCAACATACACACACACCACACAATTCTTCGTTCTGAATTCTGTGCACAGTGCATGAGGTAATGTTTTGAGTCTGTGTGTTAGAGTAATTTGTAATCCCATCTCAAGCTGCGTTGGAACGCTTTGGGAACGCGACTGAGTTATCTATGCTCTGGGTAATGAGTCTAATCAGTCAAAATTTAAGACAGGCTGTCATCGGTGATGTCTTCCCCTCATCACGAGAGCACGCAGCTCTGCCTCTCTTTCTCCGAGGAGGGGGGCGGGTTCATACAGAACCTGATAGCGAGGAGCTCCAGGAGGTTGTGACACACGCTGTTCAGAAGCTCAATATAGCTTGACCGGCCGGTAAGCATAAAGCCCCTCCCTCTGGCAAGCTTGATCAGCGTTTTTTGCTTCCAGCGTCACAGCCTCTGTGTCGGGGCTTGCTATATTTCCCTGACCTGCACACCGAGGTGTCCAGGTCCTGGGTGCAGCCTTTCTCATCCCCACCCCTTCAGCCCCAAGACCGCGGTTTATTCCAATGTCTTGGGGCTAAAGGATTATGGCTATGGTGTCATGCCACGTGTTGAAAAGATGCTAGCACGCTAACTCTCAGGGTGTGGGATCTTCCCTAAAACCCCCAACATTAACCACCAAGCCCCTGTGCCCTACTTTGGTGCTGGTGAGAAAGGCTTACGCCTCGGCAGGTCAGGCTGGATGTCTGCACGCCATGTCGGTACTGCAAGCATACCAAGCCGACCTGCTTGGGAGCTGGATCTGGGAGTATCCCTAGTAGCCACTGAGAGACACCTCTGGCTTACTCTGTTCAAAATACTGGACAGGGACAAGGTCGTGCTGCTCTCTCCTGTTTGGCGACGCCGTTGATTTGGTACGCCGCTCTCATGGGGCTGCTCGACGGGTGCAGCCCCAACCCAAACCCAGCACTTCGTACCGCCAAGTGCAGAGACAGAGCATTGCGACGCGCTCTCCCCCTGTGTGGGATTCCACGTGGCGCCCTGGGTCAAAACCCCATGAGGTGACAGATCTGAGGACTGTCATCTCCAGGAAGAGGCCAAAAGGTCCTGACCCGACCTTTGAAGGGATAACCAGGGGGGCGTGTAGCACCACTTTTCTCGGTGCCTGTTTCCTCCAGCCCCTTTAGGGACCTGCTTCGTTAACCATGCCACGAAATGTGCCTAAGGGCATGGTCAGATCCACTGAGCTTCCTCCTTCGGTTCCGCCCGGCACCATTGCGGACCAGGAGGTCTCGTTTCAGAGCCACGATTGAACACTGCCCTGGCTCTGGACACACCGGAGGTCAGTCTCGAGAGACTGATACCCTTAAGGGAGAATCTGGCAGCATGGAGGGCTTTGCCAGACGTGTCACTGTGGGTCCTGCATACTGTAGAGCAAGGCTACGCAATTCAGTTTGGGTCTCATCCGCCTCAGTTTACTCTGGTGAGAAGCAAGCAGGCTCTGGTTCTGGAACGATAAGTAGATACTCTCCTGAGGAAGGAGGCCATTGAGATGGTCCCTCCATCAGACAGAGAGTCTACCGGTTCTACAGCTGGTACTTCATAGTTCCCAAAAAGGACGGTGGGTTGTGTCCTATCTTAAATCCACGTCAGCTGAACCGCTTTTTGATGATGCTCCGGTTCAGGATGCTAACCCTCGAGCAGGTCATGTCTCAGATCAGATCTGAAGGTTGGTTTGTCACAGTAGATCTAAAGGATGCGTTCTTTTACGTACCCATCCTTCCTTCTTACAGGAAGTTCCTGAGGTTTGCTTTCAGGGTCAAAGCATTCCAATATCGGGTCCTTCCATTCGTTCTTACCCTGTCACCCCATACCTTCACAAAGTGTGTTGATGCAGCTCTGGCTCCCTTGAGACTTTAGGGCATCTGTATCCTCAATTATATCGACGATCGGTTGATATTTGCTCAATCAGAGTGGCCTCCTGTACATGAGACCTTGCATTGTGCTTACGATGGATGCATTCCTCACGGGATGGGGAGCGGTCATGAGTGGCCACTCTGCAGAAGGTCTATGGGACCATTTCCATCTGAGGTGACACATAACTTGCCTAGAAATGCTGGCTGGCTTCTGGCTTTAAAGCACTTCCTCCGCTCGGACAACACGCCAGAGGTCTCATATATCAACCACCAGGGGGTCTGTGCTCACGCCCCCTGTACAGGCTGGCACGTCAGATCCTCCTGTGGGCCCAGGGGAAGCTCCTCTTCTTCAGAGCAGGCCGCTTGAATGAAGCAGCAGACACCCTGTCAAGACAGGGGTCCAAGCCCGGCGAGTGGCGCATTCACCCTCAGGTGGTGGAGCAGATTTGGGAGAAATTCGGCACAGCCTAGGTAGACCTGTTCGCGTCTTTAGAGACATCGCACTGTCCCCTATGGTTCCACATATATCCACCATCCCTGTTTGGACTAGATCAGGGGTCACCAACCTTTTTGACACACAGAGCTACTTCTTGAGTACCGACTAATGTGAAGGGCTACCAGTTTGATACACAATTCTGAAATAACAAATTTGCTTAATTTACCTTTAATTATATGTTATTATTAAAAATTAATGATATTTATCTATTTTAGGGGTGTCAAACTCAATTGCACAGGGGGCCAAAACTCAAAGCACACTTTAGGTCGCGGGCCGAACAGGATAAACATTTATTGGACACACTAAAACAATGTTTTTTAAACATAAATACGAATATTTACAGACAGGAATATTATTTCAGAATAAATAATCTTAAACTTTAAATAAATAGCTCTCCATAAAAATATCTCCTGTCAAAATTAAGTTACAAATATAAACACACTGCGAAAAACCCCCTGAACAAATCAATAAAAATTGTGCTTTTAAAAATCAATCCTGTGAGACGTCTGGTGTTTAACAGGAGATATTTTTATGGAGAGCAAAATATTATTTTAATTTTTTTAAACTTTATTCAAAGTTTAAAATATTTTTTTATAAAATGGCATAAGAGCAAAGAAATCTGATTGTTTTGACCGCTGCATTATGGGATCTGTAGTTTTTGTTTATGTTGACATTAATAACAATAATAATAGATCTATATAAAATCATCTCGCGGGCCGGATATGATTGTACGTCGGGCTGGATTTGACACTGAGTTTGACACCCCTGATCTATGTGAAGACACTGATCATGTTAATGATTTTTCACAATTATTATCAACAATGATTCAACAAGGTAGGAAACCTTAGAAAAGGCTCACGGGTGACTCCTGGACTAGATGCTATGGTGCAACCATGGCCGAGGCTGCGTCTTTATGCCTTTCCCCCCGTTGCACTGCTTCCGGTAGTTCTGAATTCACCGTGACGGAGTCCATCTCCTCCTGGTAGCCCAGTGCTGGAGTTTCTGCAGGAGCAGTTTGGAAAAGGGTTGGCTCCATCCACCATTAAAGTTTACGTGTCCGCCGTTTCTGCGTATCACGTACACATGTCCGGGCATTCACTTGGCAGAGACCCACTCCTGAGGCCTCCGGTGCATCCCAGAGTGCCTGGTGGGACCTGGCAGAAGTGTTTAAGGTTCTATCCGAGCCCCCCTTCGAGCCTTTGGCCAAGACTTTGTGAAGGCATTTGTCTATCAAGACCTCTTTCTCGCTGGCCATCTGCTCTTTGAGGAGATAAGGTAATTTGCAGGCCCTCTCTGTGGCCCCCTCTTCCCTGGAGACACCAGGGATTAATGACCAGTGCCTTCCTGCACCCTGGAGCAGGTTACATCCCCAATGTGCCCTCGGTCATCCCATGACCTGTCAGGCTACAGGCATTCAACCCTCCTCCATTCCTGTCCACTGTACGAGTCCATGGAGAAAGTTGGAACAACTTTTCATTTCCTACGGCCCTCCGAGGAGAGGCCTTCCTGCTAATAAGCAGACGCTCAGCAGGTGGATTATTGATGCTATTGCGTCTTCTTATGGGTCCTCTGGTCTCCCTGCTCCATTTGGGGTCAGAGTTCACTCGACCCGGAGCATGGCAGCCTCTAAGGCTTAGTCCTCTGGAATTTTCTCAGTGCCACTCCTGCACCTCTGTCCTTCGACACAGTTGTGCTAATTCACACTAGTCAAGGACTGGTCAGTGTGGTGTTATTGGAGTCTCGTTCCCAAAGAATTCCGACGCAGCTGGAGTTCCTGAAAGGGAACGTCTCCGGGTTACGTATGTTATCCTATTTCCCTGAGGGAACGAGACAATGCATCTTCAGCCACACCTCTGGCGCCCCTGCAGCGCTTACATCACCGTTACAGAAGCTGAAGCCGTCTTCTCTCCAGGTGCGCTTTATACTCCCTGCTCGTGACGTCACCCCACCGGTGACAGCCTGTCTTAAATTTTGACTCATTACTCAGAGCATGGACAATGCAGTCGCGTTTGGAACTAGGGTTAAATACGTAACCTAGAGATGGTTTTACTCACTTCCTCTTTAAATAATGTGTAAATAATTTATGATCTGATTATTTATCTCTTTGTCCCTGCAGTGTGTTGTGTATATGTGTGAGTGTTTGTGTGTGTAAGGTATCGATGCATGGTCAGGTTCAGTCTCCTTTGTATCCAAAGCCTTACCCCACTAGTGTCCATCAGCAGTGGGATCTGGAGGTTCCACATGGCTATCAATTTCAGTTCACTTTTTATCACCTGGACATAGAACCATCATTTAACTGTGTCAACGACTCTCTCATGGTTAGTAATCATCGCCATCATCATCATTGGTCATCAGCATTAGATCAAAATAGGCAGAGACCAAAATAGGCAGAGATTGTGTGATTATACAAAGGGTATCCAAAAAGGGGAAAAGAAGTCAGCAACAAGATATAATAATATGAAATGCAAGACTTGGTAAAGCTAGTGACATAGTGCATTTCTGTATGAAATGGTTAATAAAAGTCTCTTTTTTTAAAAGTCAGTGATGTCTGAATAATATGTGTATACATTTTATTTCAGTATGAAATCCTCACTATGTGATTGACTCTGAAGTCAGTTTCAAGTTATGAGCCCTGTAGATGGTGTAATTTGGTATGTATGTATGTATGTGTGGTTTTTATTGTTCTTTTATTATCATCAAGGTTCTGCATGGTAAGAAACTTTTGGGAAAGTTCTGTGGCCAAAATTCCACAAATCCACATCATCCTGGCAACAATTCTATTTTGTTTAAAAGCAACCGTCTCCAGCTGGTGTTTGTGACTGATCTATCAAACACAGAAACACATTTTGGGTTCTCTGCCTTTTACCAGGCAGTTGGTAAGATACAACACAATTGTGTTTTTTATTTTTTTTTATCATTTGATAAAAATAATGCACACACTTAATCACCTCTGTATTGACCTACAGTTGACTAACATATATATATTGACTCACACCTGCACTAACATCCACACTGACTGACACCTCTTCTGGCTCAAAGCTCTACTGACTCACATCTGTATTGATACACACCTGTAATGGTTTACAACTTACTATCTGTGCTTTTGCTCTCAGACATAGATGAATGCTCATCGCCTGATTTAAATTATTCAGAATCACAGTTGCACACAGACCGGTATCAACACTCTGGGGTCCACCCTTTCCAGACTTATTTTAACCACTAGTATTCTTCTTATTCTTCTTTCGGCTGATCCTATTAGAGGTCGCCACAGCGGGTCATATCCATACCCCCCTGTCCTCTACATCTGCCTCTTTCAAACCAACTACCTGCATGTCTTCTATCATCACATCCATAAACCTCCTCCTTGGTCTTCCTCTTTTCCTTCTTCCTGGTGGCTCCATTCTCAGCATTCTCCTACCCCATGTCCCTGCTTTGCACAAGTCCAAACCATCTCAATCACGCCTCACTCACCTTGTCTCCAAAACGTCCTACATGCACTGTCCCTCTAATAAACTAATTTCTAATCCTGACCCTCGTCGTCACTCCCAATGAAAATCTCATCTTCAGCTTGGCTACCTCCAGTTCCACCTCCTGTGTTTTAGTCAATGCCACTGTCTCTAAACCATACAGCAGAGCAAGTCTCATCATAGTCCAATAAACTTTCCCTTTCACTCTCGCAGATACTCTTCTATCACAAATCATTACTGCCACATTTCCATCCACTCCACCCTGCCTGCACTCTTTTCCTCACTTCTCTAACACACGTTCCATTACTTTGCACTGTTGACCCCAGGTACCTGAACTCCTCCACCTTCACAATCTCTTCTCCCTGCAATCGCACCACTACACTGCCATCCCTCTCTTTCACATGAATGTACGATAATGCTTACACCTACTGACTTTTATACTAGTATAACTTTGACCACTAGTATTAGCTTCCTTATTTAATCCTATTTCCATTCTAAGAAATATACCTTATACCTTAGATACCTTAGGCATTAGCAACTACAGACTGATGTCACATTTTACTTTGCTTTCTAATATCCTTAAATACATCATTGACAAATCAACTATCACTCTTTCTAACATCCTTCAAGATATTTACATTTATGGCATTTAGAAATTGCCCTTATCTAGAGTGACTTACAACCTGAGCAGTTGAGGGTTAAGAGCCTTGATCAAGGGCCTAGTAGTGGCAGCTCCATGGTGCTGGGATTTAAACTCATGACCTTCTGATCCAAAGTCCAATGTCTTGACCACTGAGCTACCAATACTTTTATCCAGTGTGGTTTTAAAACAACACATTTCAGAGAATCTGCTATTGTATTTAATAGTGTGAAGCTTTATCCCACTAGGTCAGTCAAAGTGTCAATTTGTTCATCCTTATGAGTAATCCCGATACAGCACAGCAATGCTCTGCTTCTCTATAAGTATCTATGGTATAGATACTTATCTTGCTTGACATTGCTGTGATCGCAGTTCACAGCAATTACATGCAGACTACCCACTGCTGGCCTGCAACACAAATGGTCAAACAAATTAAAATTTGAATTACTTTTTGGAAATCTGCAACACCATATCCTCTGGACTAAAGAGGAGAGGGTTTGTTATCAAAGCTTAGTTCAAAAAGCCACATCTCTGATGGTATAGGACTGCATTGGTGCCTGTGGAATGGGCAGCTTGCACATTTGTAAAGGCTCATTCAATGCTAACGATATATACAGGTTTTAGAACAACAAATGCTTCCATTCAGAAAACGTCTTTTCTGGGGAAAAAGGCCTTGCATATTTAAGGAAGATAATGCTAACTGCATACTACATCTATTACAATAGCATGACTTTGTAGTAGAGGAGTCAGAGTGCTAAACTGGTCTAGACCCTTCACCATTTGAAAACATTTGATGCATCATAAAATGAATGACAACAAAGGACACCCAGAACTGTTGAGCAGTTAGAACCTGTATCAGACACATATAGGACAACATTTCTCCTAAGTTCCGAGATGTATACAGGCAGAAGGTGTGATGCTACACAGCGGTAAACATGACCCTGCCCCAACTTTTTTGAGACCTGTTGCAGCCATCAAATTAAAAAATACCTTAATTTTCCTGGAAATGTTATATATTTTCAGTTTAAACATTTAATATTTTTTTATTGTAAATAAAATACAAATGTATTAGATTTTACAGAGTGTACAAACTTTTTCGGCAGTGGGGTTGTATACAGAAAATGCAGTTACATTAAAGCCCAGAGAAACATGAAACAGACATAGACACAAACTATTGTGTGTGTGTGTGTGTGTGTGTGTGTGTGTGTGTGTGTGTGTGTGTGTGTGTGTGTGTGTGTGTATCCAAAAAAACTTTCTGAAGGAGTGGAGTGTAAAATTGAAGGTGGAATCCCAAATGGCTGAGTCACTCTAGGTAGCTGTGACACTGAATACAAACTTTATACGGTGATGCATTATTTCTATTTATTATATATTTTTCATTTAATCTGTGTAATGTTTTCTAAGTGTAAATATATTTTTAAAAGGTGGTCATCACAGCAGAAGTACAGTGCTGGTTAATCTTTTAAATCGCCTATTAAAGACCTATGATCAGGCTTGAACTTAGTGCAGCCTCTGACAGCATTGATCATACTATTCTCTGTGATAGGCTGCAACTTTGATTACAAAAACCCTTTGTTTTTTTGTCCCTCTTGACTTAGATCTTATTCGACATCTGCTCTCTTTATGTTTTAGGCCAACTGCTTTTGTCTATATTTATGCTATGTCTGTATAGAATTATTCCAAAACATGATATTAGCTTCCACCATGTTATAGAAAAATCATCTACCTAAAATCAGACTCCATAATTAAAAATTATATTACTATATCAATTAAGTTTTGTTGTTTGCAGGTGTCAAACACTGGTGAAACTCCAAAGAATCTTTCTGGAGGTAATGGTCCCATAATTAAACACACCGCTTCACACACTGTAGATATAAAGTTTCAAACTGATAGACATAGGCATAGTGGAGGATTTCACTACATAACTTAAAATAATTAAGCAAGAAACACAACCTGTTAAAATCATGTGTTTGTGTCTATGTGTGTCTGTCCAAAACACCTCTGAGTAGAAGACTGTAAAATTGAAGGAGGAAACTGCAAACATAAACACACTCACTATTTGCCAAAATATTGCTACAGAGATTACATTGAAGTTCACTGTGACACCGGATACAAACTCACAATGGTGAAGTTTTTTGTTTGTTCATTATTTCAACTTTATTTATTGTTTGTGTGTGTGTCCGTGTATAATTTAGTAAAATGTGAAATCAATTTCTATGCTTTTCGCTTAAGTTTTCTTTCTTAATATCTTTGTGTTTCAGGGAGAAAATGAAATTAAAAGTTATAAATCGATGTGTCAGGAGAACGGGACGTGGCATTTACCATTACCTGAGTGCAAAAGTGAGTCAACATTTTTTATTAATTCTTTACAACAACAGGGTAAAACAAAATTGTTCATTAAAATAACGGGTGTTGATAAATGAGATGTTAGAATTTATTCCTACACTATGAGTGTTCTATTTTGCAACCAAAATAAGTTCATTCAGGGATATAAACTAAACAGTAAATAGTCATGTCAATCATCTTTTTTTCCCCTTCTGTTGCAGTTATTGATTGTGGAGAACCAAAGAGTTTACTGAATGGTGGATTTAAATATTTAGCCAGTTCTAAAAATGAGTACATGTCTGTCATTCAGTATCACTGCAACGAACCCTTCTATGCTTTCAAAGACACAAACAAAAGTAAAGTAGAATGTTCTTCTTTTTTCTTCTTATAATATATATATTTTAGAGTAGTCAATGTGCAGCTTGTATAGCAGTATAGAGTTACTGTCCTCCAGAAAGAACTCTGCAGCCATTATTTTCTAAATAGCTGCCAACAAAAGTGAGTACACCCTAAGTCAACATATCAAAACTGTGTTCAAAGTGCCAACATTTTGTGTGAGCACTATTGTTATCCAGCACTGCCTTAATCCTCCTGGGCATGGAATTCACAACACAGGTTGTTGCTGGAATCCTCTTCCACTCCTCCATAATGACATCATTAGAGCTGCTGTATTTTAGACACATAGTGCTTCTGCACTTTCCAGTTGAGAATGCCCCACAGGTGCTCAATAGGGTTCAGGTCTGGAGACATACTTAGCCACTCCATCACCCTCAGCGTCCTCAGCAAGGAAGTTGTCAATCTGTCACTGTGTTTGGGGTTGTTATTATGTTGAAAGATATTTGGCCCAGTTTTCAATAGGAGGTAATCATGTTCTTCTTGAGAGTGTCACATGTTGGAATACATGTTTTCCTCAATGAACTGCAGTTCCCCAGTACCAGCAGCAACTCATGCAGCCCAAGACCATGATGCTACCACCACCATGCTTGACTGTATGCAAAACATTTTTTTTTGGTACTCCTCACACGGGCGTAGCCACACATGCTGGACAACATCTGAGACAAACAACTTGGTTGACTTCGGCAAACTGTTTGCAGGCTTCAGAAGAGGCTTTCTTCTGGGATGACAGGCATGCAGACCGACTTGTTGCAGTGTGCGGTGTATCGTCTGAGCACTGTCAAGCCATGTTCAGTTTCTGCAACCTGTAAAGCAATGCTGGCAGTACTCTTTTTTAAACCAGCTTCTGCACCTGTTGCACAACACAAGGACTCAACTTCTTTGATCAACCCTTGTAAGGTTTGTTCCACATCCAATGTTCAGTATGAGAAAGTTGTACTCAAAGCACCAAATTGTATTTGTATTTGTAAAGCAGACAAAGCATGAACATGATGAATAGGACATGTGGCTTTGCATGGTTATGATGGACAGTTGTTATCACTTAGGGCAGTGGTCCCTAACCGTGGACCAGCACCGGTCCAATTGGTACCAGGCTGCACAGAAAGAATACAAAACTTACATTATTTCCTTTTTATTTATCTGATTCTGAACGATGTTTTATTTTGGAAAATTACCAGATTCTCTCCGCCACATCTGTCTATGACTCACTCTTGATGCATGTCAAGATGCCTCGGTCACATGTTTTACCTACATCCGCTACCTTCTTAAAGGAGCTGCTCTGGCCGCTAACACATAATACATTACCGCTAAATTGAAACCCCCAAGCTAACAAAATAAAAAAATAAAAAACCAATGGAATCACGTTTATTATTATATTTTGAAAATACCAGTTTATATGCCGGTCATATAATTTTATTTTGATGTATTTATCCGCAACACCTTAAAGGTCCGTGAAAATATTGTCTGAATATTCATGAAAATATTGTCCGACATTAATCCGGTCCGTGGAGCAAAAAAGGTTGGGGACCACTGACTTATGGTTTACTCAATTTTGTTGCCAGCTATTTTGACAACAATGGCTTTTTGTTGAGTTATTTGTTCACAATTTTTTCTTACACAGGGTTTTTAATCTGTTAATACAGAGTGAATGGGCTGTTATAATATAAATATATAGTTGTGTTATTTTGTTCATTGTGCAAGGTGCATGTACAGAGCCACTGAAATGCAGTTTGCATCTAACCAGAAGTGCATAAGTGGCTTGTTTACAATTAATAACAGTAGAGAAAAAAGATATGAGGTCCATATTTACAGGGATGGGTTGATTGAAGGGACAGAAGGTGCAGTAGGTAATAATATATGGTATATACATATAATAATATACAATATACAATACACTGTGCAAAGATTATGCGTAGACAGACATGTCAGAAGATAATATACTCAAATGACATGATATAGTTATGTAGAAGTATCAATGTATATATGGTTCAGTATATACAGTGAAAATATGGGTGGAATGTAACACACTCCCCATTACTTTGCACTGTTGACCCCAGGTACCTGAACTCCACCACATTCTCCACCTCTTCACCCTGCAACCGCACCACTCCACTGCCCTCCCTCTCATTTAAGCACATGTACTCTGTCTTACTCCTACTGACTTTCATTTCCCTTCTCTCCAGCGTGTACCTCCACCTCTCCAGGCTCTTCTTAACCTGCTCACTACTCTCACCACAAATCACAATATCATCCGCAAACATCATAGTCCAGGGAGACTCCTGTCTGACCTCGTTGGTCAACTTGTCCATCACCACTGCAAACAGGAAAGGGCTCAGGGCCGATCCTTGATGCAGTCCAACCTTCACCTTGAACCAGTCTGTCGTTCCTACTGCACACTTCACTGCTGTCACACTGTCCTCATACATGTCCTGCACCACCCTCACATACTTCTCTGACACACCTGACTTTCTCATACAGTACCACTACTCCTCTCTTGGCACCCTGTCGAACGCTTACTCTAAATCCACAAATCCACAATGCAATTCCTTCTGTCCTTCTCTATACTTCTCCATCAACATTCTCAAAGCAAATAAGGCATCTGTGGTGCTCTTCCTCGGCATGAAACCATACTGTTGCTCACAGATGGTCACCTCTTCTCTCAGCCTGGCTTCCACGACTCTTTTCCATAACTTCATGTTGTGACTGATCAACTTAATTCCCCTGTAGTTACTGCAGGTCTGCACATTATTTTTAAAGATTGGTACCATTACACTCCTTCTCCAATCCTCAGGCATCCTCTCACCTTCCAGAATCTTGTTAAACAATCTGGTTAAAAACTACACTGCCATCTCTCCTAAACATCTCCATGCCGGTATGTCATCTGGTCCAACCGACTTTCCACTCTTCATCCTCCTAATCGCTGCTCTCACTTCATTCTTACTAATCCTATCCACTTCCTGCATCACTAACTCCACATCATCTAACCTTTTCTCTCTCTCATTTTCTTCATTCATCAGCTGCTCAAAATACTCCCTCCACCTTCTCAACACACTCTCCTCACTGGTCAACACGTTTCTATCTCCATCTTTTATTGCTCTAACTTGCAACACATCCTTCCCAGCTCAGTCCCTCCGCCTGGCCAATCGGTACAAATCCTTTTCTCCTTCCTTAGTTTCCAACCTCTCATACAGCTACTCGTATGCTTTTTCCTTGGCTTTTGCCACATTCCTCTTCACCTGCTGCTGCGTCTCCTTGTACTCCTGTCTACTTTTCTCATCACTCTGTCGATCCCACTTCTATTTTGTTAACCTCTTTCCCCTTATGCTCTCCTGCACTTCCTCATTCCACCACCACGTCTCTTTGTCTTCCTTTCTATTTCCAGATGTTACACCAAGTACTTTTCTAGCTGCCTCCCTCATCACTTCTGCAGTAGTTTCCCAATCATCCAGCACATCTTCACCACCACCGAGCCCCTGTCTGACCTCTTCCTTGAACCTCACACTACACTCTTCCTCCTTCAGTTTCCACCATCTTATTCTTCTTTCAGTCCTAACTCTCCTCCTCTTCTTCTTCGCCTCCAAAACCATCCTACAGACCACTATCCAATGCTGTCTAGCTACACTGTCCCCCGCCAACACTTTACAGTCTCCAATCTCCTTCAGGTTGCATCTCCTACATAGAACATAATCCACCTCTGTGCACCTTCCTCCACTCTTATACATCACCCTATGATTCTCCTTCTTCTTAAAATATGTATTCACCACTGCCATTTCCATCCTTTTAGCAAAATCTACCACCATCTGCCCTTCCACATTCCTCTCCTTAAGGCCATACCTACCCATCACCTCCTCATCACCTCTGTTCCCTTCACCTACATGTCCATTAAAGTCTGCCCCAATCACCAATCGTTCATTTCTAGGTACACCATCTACTACACCATCTAATTCAGTCCAGAATCTTTCCTTCTCCTCCATCTCACAGCCGACTTGTGGAGCATAGGCACTTATGACATTTATCATCATCCCTTCAACTTCCAGCTTCACGTTCATCACTCTATCAGAAACTCTCTTCACCTCCACTACACTCTTACTGTACTCTTCCTTCAGAATCACCCCTACACCATTTCTCTTTCCACCCACACCATAATAGAACAGTTTAAACCCACCTCCAATTTTCCTGGCCTTACTCCCTTTCCACTTGGTCTCCTGAACACACAAAATATCTACCTTTCTCCTCTCCATCATATCAGCTATCTCTATCCCTTTACCAGTTATAATGCCAACATTTAAAGCACCAACTCCAACCTCTATTTTCCTACACTTCTCCTTTTCCTGCCGTCTCTGTAGATGTCTTCCTCCTCTTCTTCTCCTCCTTCGGCCAACAGTAGCCCAATTTCCACCGGTACCCTGTTGGCCAACGATAATTGTGGCAGTTGTTGTTAATCCGGGCCTAGACCGATCCAGTATGAAATTCTTAATCGTGACCCGCATATTCGATTTGTTTTACTCTGGATGCCCTTCCTGACGCAACCCTTCCCATTTATCTGGGCTTGGGACCGGTACTAAGAGTGCACTGGCTTGTGCCTTCTAATGGCTGTGTGGTGGATTAGCAGTGCAAAATACACAGAAAGTGACAATGGAGTATTAAATCAGCTGTTCAGTGCAGTAACAACCACAAGAAAAAAGCAATTCTTTAGTCTGTTTGTGTGGCTCTAAAGCACCTGAAGTGTTTGTCCCTATGGGAGAAGTGTGAATAGGCCATGTTTGGGGTGAGAGGTATCTTTGATAATGCCCCTTGCCCTTTGCAGACAGCCTTTACTGTAAATGTCCTCCAAGGTGGGAAGCTGAGTGCCGATGATGTGTTGGGCAGTTTTCACCACCCTTTAAAGGGCTTTACTGTCCGAAGCAGTGCAGCTGCTGTACCACACTGAGATGCAGTTAGTGAGGATGCTCTCTATGGTACAGCGGTAAGTTATCCAGTATTCTGTAGCACAGACGGGACTTTTTAAGTCTCCTCAGTAAAACAGAGAGAGAGAGAGAGAGAGAGAGAGAGAGAGTAGAGCCTGATAAATAAATAAATAATATAATAAATAAATTTGATCTTCTGATTACAAACTGTCCCTCATTTTCTACTAATTTATTTAATTTTTAGTAAATTTCACCTGTGATGCTGATCGAAAATGGAGAGGATATGACGATGACATCATACCACGTTGTTTCCCAGGTAACACATAAAAACACAGAAATTCCTGTGCCAGTAGAGCTTACTTTCAGCTTTACATTCAAACACTTTTACTTTTTTAGATAAAACTGCATTTATTTAGAGAAACTGGTTACACAACACTAATTTAATGTAAATGTAAAATAAATGTATCTTTTAGTAACCTATTTTACTAATTAAACTGAACATAATAAAAAATGTATAAATTATAATAAATTACCCTGATTTTGAACTGCATGCTGAATGAACCATCAAAATCAATTTAATCTTTGTTTTGTTTTAAACAACTGTAAATTTTGTGTATCATCTATATTACAATCCCAATTCCAAAAATGGTGGAATGCTATGTATATTGAAACAGAATGTAATCATTATAATGTAATTATTTGGATAAATAATTAAATAATATATGATCATGAAGCCATATTTTATTCACAATAGAACATGGAGAACAGGTCAGCAACATGATTGGGCATAAAAAAAATTTCTAGACAGGCAGTCTCTCTAAAGTAAAGTAATCAATCTGCAGAAAGCTGCCTCAACAAACTGTGGAACAATTTCAGTTAACACCTAAACATCAAATAGCGAAGACTTCGATTATATAATCAGCTACAGTACATCATTTCATAAAAAGATTACAAAAATGTAAAGAAATTTTTGTGTGCATTGGACAAGGGCAAAAACAATATTGGATGCCTGTGAGCTCCTGGCCCTTTGGCTGTGCTGCATTAAAAACAGGTATGATTCTGCAATGGAAATGACTGCATGGGCTCAGACACACCTAAACAAAATCATTATCTGTGAACACAGTTCACTGTACCATCCACAAATGCAGGTTAAAGCTCATGCAAAGAAGAAACCGTACATGACTCAGAAACACTGCCGTGTTCTTCTTAAATATAAACCATATTTAGTATTTAATGTTTTTGTGATCTTTGAAGGTGAAAAGTGGTATGTAACTTCTTCCAATCATGACACCTTTAAACTAATACCAGTTGACTTGAGAAAAAGGCCACTGGTTAGATTTTAGGCTACTCCATTAACCTTTGTAACAAGTGGTGAAAATGGGGGACATGGTTTCATTGGGAGTGACGAGAATGGACAGGATTAGAAACGAGTTTATTAGAGGGACAGCGCATATAGGACGTTTTGGGGACAAAGTGGGAAAGGCCCAAATGAGATAATTTGGACATGTGCAGAGGATAGAGGATGGACATGGGGTATATCGGTAGGAGAATGCTGAGGATGGAGCCGCCAGCAAGGAGGAAAAGAGGCAGATAGTCTCTGCTTTGCAGTGGTGGACAGAAACAAAGTAAATGTAATTCGTTAATGTACTTAAGGAATTTTTTTCACGTTTTTTCGCAAGTTTTTTAATCAAGTATTTCCGTTTGGGGAGACTTTTACTTTAACTTTACTACATTTCAAAGTTAAATATCTTATTTTTTACTCCACTACATTTCGCAAAATCAGCCTTTCATTTATGAGCGGATAAAAACGTAATCGATCACCAATGGTTTGATTGCCACTTGGCATTGGTGGATTTACAGTGCAGCATCTTGCTGGGGCAGCATGGGGCGTCCACAGGAATAAAAAAAATCTTTTTTTTTGTTTGTTTTTTCTTTTTTATCACTCATTTGCAGGGTTGCTTCAATTATTACATAACGTCACTGTCAATGAATCTGGTCAGGATTTGGTGTGTGCACCCACCAGCAGGAGAATTTCCCTCACTCACATTTAGAAAGGAGCGGCAGGGTGATGTTTAATTTGAAACTGAAACCAAATTAAAATTATGGATGACAAAAAAAGTCTAAACCCTCAGGACTCCAATTTAGAATTTTTTTTTATAATTTATACTATGTGGTTAAGATGCAGCGCTCCCACCGCTGCGACCCGGGTTCGATTCCCGGTCAGGGAACCATCCCCAGCCACTCTTAGTGCCGGTCCCAAGCCCGGATAAATTGGGGAGGGTTGCGTTAGGAAGGGCATCCAGCGTAAAACATGTGCCAAATCAAACGTGCGGAGGATCCGCTGTGGCGACCCCTAACGGGAGAAGCCGAAAAGAAAGTTTATACTATGCAGTTCATCAATGTGTGTAGCAACAAAACAATTACAACCTAACTATTCTAGCTGGATTGCAGTTAAACAGCACTTATTGATTTAGTTACCTTTAATTAAGGTGATGTCATAAAGGATTTCTGTGATTGTACTGAAAAGGTCCTGAAATTAGTTTAGTAACTAGAATCTCTAGTGCAGCTTAAAGGCTCATTTAAAAGACATATATGATAAGGATAAATATGTTGTATGTATCTTATGGCTACAATTAGCCAAGGAGTTTATGGTTCTTGGTTTGGAAAGCATTAGAGTCTGTTCATGTAAACTGAGTTGATTAAGCAACAGTCTTGATAAAAATGATAAGATGTTTTAGCCATAATAAATCATAGTATTTGGATACTTAAATACATTTGAAGATACTTTTACTCAAGTGAAAATTTAAAGGGAGCATTTACTAGAGTAATATTTTACCTACTGTATCTCTACTTTTACTCATATACATGCTTTGTGTACTTCATTTATCACTGCTGCTTTGAGTCAGGAAATGGTGACTAAACTAATCAACTACTTTTTAAATTACTAGTCAAGGAGTAAGTATTAATTGTTTACCCCTTAACCTAATAGTACTGAGTTTGTTTTTTTCTGGTTTTCCTATATATAACGGTGTGTGTGTGTGTGTGTGTGTGTGTGTGTGTGTGTGTGTGTGTGTGTGTGTGTGTGTGTGTGTGTGTGTTTGTGTGTGTGTGTGTGTGTGTCAGTGTGTGGGCGTACTGTAGTGGATATTGCTGGTGGTCATGGTCGGGTTTTAAGAGGACAAAAAGCAGTAGACAACTCATTTCCCTGGCAGGTGTATCTACTGGTGGAAGATGGAGGAAGAGGAGGAGCGATTGTGATTGGGGAGCAATGGCTCCTCACTGCCGCTCACATGTTCAACAAAGACAATTTGTCTAAAGATGAATTAAAGGTAGCATTACCCATCAGCAATGGTGAAAAGAGTACTGAAAAATCATACTCAAGTAAAAGTACTATTACTTCTTTATAAATGTAGTGCAAGTAGAGTAAAAGTACCTGTTCTAAATACTATTTAAAGTGCGAGTAAAAAGTAGCCATTTTTAATTACTCTAGAGTAGGGAGTAGTGTGTATAATGCTGTGAATATTATTGCAGATTATACCCTACAAATTACGTTACACAATCATTTGCTGCAGTTTTACTACTCCTTCATTAATTTATATATAATATAATAATATTATATATAAAATATATATAATTTACAACATATGGAATCAAACCCTGACAGAGCTTATAAAGAACATACAGCATACCCATCACTTCCTTAATAGAGGAATAGAAGATACATTTTAAAAAAGTGGTCTTGCATACCGTACAGTAGCATTTTTAACTACTTTGTTCATTCAGTTGCTGTTCTTTAAGCCACAAATTAAGCTTTGGCTGGTTATAAGTGCAACTATGAACAGCACATGTAGTTCCTTTTTAACATATTCCTACCAAAATAAATTGGCATCAGTGCAAGTCAGTCAACACTGCTACTTCTGGTAGGTCATACCCATAAACGCTTTTACTGCAGTGCCCCCAGAAAACAGGTGGATAAAATAGCAACGGCAATTTAAGGGAAAGTAAAGCAGTAAAAGTACTGATACAGCAGTAAAAATTAAATCAAGTAAAAGAGAAAGTACACTTTTTAAAAAACTACTTAATAACAATTACTGAGAATAACGACTCAAATACAGTAAGGAGAGTAATTTGTAATTCGTTACTTTACACAAAAGCTAATCTTTTTATGTATGTTTTTCAGACATATGTTGGAAGCAACAAAGTGAGCGACTATTTTGAAAGCAACACATCGTTTAAAGCACTTCCTATTGAATCATTTCACATCCATCCAGGATTTAAAAACCCAGATTACAATAATGATATTGCGTTAATTAAGCTGGCATCACCCCTCACCTTTAATGCAGGTGTAATGCCAGTGTGTCTTCCTGCACAGGACTCTGAGCTTGCGAAATCTGGGTAACAACATTTTTACACGTCCAAATATCCATGTTTGATTTTCCTAAAAAGGGAGACCTTATGATGATGCAGCATTATCTACTGTTTCTGCTTCAGATGGGTCTCTGGATTTGGAATGACGGAAACATACCACACTGCTAATAATCTTAGGTACATCGCTCTTCCCATTGTGGAGCAAGAAGTGTGTCACTTGTCTTTTGAGGATAAAAAAGCAAAAAAAAGTATTGTGTCCACTCTCACGGAGAACATGTTCTGTGCTGGACTTCCTGAAGGAGGAAAGGACACGTGTAAAGGAGATGCTGGCTCTGGTTTTGTCACGAAAAAGAATGATGTGTTTAATGTAGCAGGAATTGTTAGCTGGGGAGTCGACTGTGGAAGAGCAGGAAGATACGGCGTATACACACGTGTAGCTCGATACACAAACTGGATCCAGAAAATAATGGAAGAAACCTATTAAATCATTTCATTAAAATTACAAAATCGAATTAACCAATAAGAACTCGTATTGCAGCTATGCTTAATTCTAATCCTCAGCTTCAACACATTTTCTTGTGTGTTATTGGCTCAAGTAAGGAACAGCATTAACTGTCACCATTGTTTTTGAAAAAAAAAAACTGTGCCTATAACTATGTTTTCAAAATCAAAAACACACATACCCTTATAGCATACCCAATTACCTGTTGTATTCAATCTGTATTTTGAAAACAGCAGTTTTAACTATTAAATAAGTTCAATTGCATTGAATTTAATATTTCTTAAAGATTCATATAGAACTATGGGTGTTTGCCTATGATTATGTGTGGGTGGTTATTGTAGTGGGTGGGGTTACGGTGGGTTTTTATACTGGTCGGTGGGGATGATGATCTGATGATATTTGGAGCAACGTGTAAAACTGCAGCTGTGTCTCCATCACACCCAGGCTGCAGTGGGAACACAGCCTCTTCACATGGGCAATATCTGCCTGCAGAATTCCAAAACGATAAATAAATATATTTGGAAATGTATTTCAAAATAAAAAAAAATGGCCAAAAAATATATTTGCTAAAATATATTTCAAAATATATTCACATAAATATATTTTCTATATATACACCTTTTTCCCACTTTTTGTATATTTTTAAAAATATATTTTAAAATAATTTAAAAATTTATTTTGTCCTCCAGATATTTTAATCCAAGAAAATACATTCACAGAAATCATTAAGAAAATTTTATGTCTAAAACATGTACATACAACAAGTTTCACAAATCAAGCAAGGAACATATCTATATATCTATATATGGTAAATTATATATAAAAAAAAAGTACATTATATGTATAAAAAATCACTGCAATCCCCAAAGCTTCTCTGGACACACTGGGAAACCTCTTCACTGACACTGTAATAGACAAAAATCACAGCTATATTTTAAACATACCAACATATAAAAATTAATCAATGCACACATCAGTAATAGCAAATAAAAGCTCAAGCATGCTTGCTTGAATAATAAGTATGAGTATTGGGTTTAAGTAAAAAATAAAAGCCTAGATTAAATCTGTTCATCATATAAAACGATCGAGTCTCTCCCGAAAATTGGGACTAAACTGCTTGATGAATATGAATTAGTTTTATGATCTTTTTATGAACTTTTTGAAGCATCAATGTGATAGCTGTGTAGACTGTCAATTGAGGGAAAGAAATCACTTCATTTGAGTTTCTGAATTAAAGTCTTGCAGGTTTCGAAACACATGAGGTTGAGTAAATGATGACATTTCTTTCATTTCTGGGTGAACTATTCTCTTAACTGAATTTTCTGCAGCACATTTTCCTTTCAACAACTCTGCATCCGAAACCAAAAACTTATCTCAAATGTAGGGATGCACCGATACCACTTTTTTCCAAGTCCAATACTTTTATTTTTTTTATAGCAGTTGTTATAAAAAAAATACTGGGAACAAAAACAAATAATAATAAAAGAATATGAACCATGTTAGCTAATTTCATAAAGCAAACAGATATTTACTTCAGTTATTTTTACACTTAATTATACCAGTTAGAATGTTTTCCACTCAGCGTGCTTTGCTACAGCTCCTGCACATCAGCCCTACAGTTGTGAATACTGAATGTTTAACATTAACAATAATACATACATGTACATATAATCTCTAATAACTTCATTCTGCTCTCTATTGTTCTGTTGTCTGTGTTTCTTTGTTTGGATACAGTACGGGTCACATGCAATGGTAGGAAGGGATGCCAATGATGCTGGTAAGTCACGTGACAGTAACAACGTGGCTAATTTAGTAAATACTAATTTTTATTCATATAGAACATTGGTTTTTTTAGTGGTTGCAAAGTAAGTTGTAGCACCTACACACACAATATGCGACTTCAGACGCACATCAAGTCTGCACTAACCATATTTAGCTGCCATGATTTTTCTTGTCAGAAGTAATCCTTCACTCAGCACCACTCTCAGTTTTACTCTGTCCTCCTACAATAGACAAAACAAGTAGCATGAACATTTAAATAGGGTACAAATGATATGCAACACTGTCTTCTGACTAATTTTAGATTTCCAAAGTTTTGTTAATCTTAACACTGGAACTATAAAAAAAAAATATATAGATATGCTGTTAAGAGATATTTTTATGGGTATCTTTTGGACAGTAAAGGAAGAAATTAGAGAGAAGTAGAATTTGCCTTTCAAAAACTCTTTATTATCTAATCATTTGACCTGACTTTCAAAACTGTTTATCTTTCAAGTTGCTGTGGATCAGAATCGCCATTGGGAAGGCAGCCATTAAAAAAAAACACACAACACTGAAGTGGCTGTTTGGTCCTGCAGGGCAGAAGTCCACTGAGTTTTTATTCCCGTCCCATGTGCTAACTCTACCTGTGGTTGTGATCACATACAAAGAGATTTTAAATAAACATTATTTTCAAAAAACACATCTGAGTATGTACAGTGAGGAAAATAAGTATTTGAACACCCTGCTATTTTGCAAGTTCTCCCACTTAGAAATCATGGAGGGGTCTGAAATTGTCATCATAGGTGCATGTCCACTGTGAGAGACATAATCTAAAAAAAAAAAAATCCAGAAATCACAATGTACGATTTTTAAACAATTTATTTGTATGATACAGCTGTAAATAAGTATTTGAACACCTGTCTATCAGCTAGAATTCTGACCCTCAAAGACCTGTTAGTCTGCCTTTAAAATGTCCACCTCCACTACATTTATTATCCTAAATTAGATGCACCTGTTTGAGGTCGTTAGCTGCATAAAGACACCTGTCCACACCATACAATCAGTAAGAATCCAACTACTAACATGGCCAAGACCAAAGAGCTGTCCAAAGACACTAGAGACAAAATTGTACACCTCCACAAGGCTGGAAAGGGCTACGGGGAAATTGCCAAGCAGCTTGGTGAAAAAAGGTCCACTGTTGGAGCAATCATTAGAAAATGGAAGAAGCTAAACATGACTGTCAATCTCCCTCGGACTGGGGCTCCATGCAAGATCTCACCTCGTGGAGTCTCAATGATCCTAAGGAAGGTGAGAAATCAGCCCAGAACTACACGGGAGGAGCTGGTCAATGACCTGATAAGAGCTGGGACCACCGTTTCCAAGGTTACTGTTGGTAATACACTAAGACGTCATGGTTTGAAATCATGCATGGCACGGAAGGTTCCCCTGCTTAAACCAGCACATGTCCAGGCACGTCTTAAGTTTGCCAATGACCATTTGGATGATCCAGAGGAGTCATGGGAGAAAGTCATGTGGTCAGATGAGACCAAAATAGAACTTTTGGGTCATAATTCCACTAAACGTGTTTGGAGGAAGAAGAATGATGAGTACCATCCCAAGAACACCATCCCTACTGTGAAGCAACCTCCTTCCCTCAGTTAGAGCATTGAAGATGGGTCGAGGCTGGGTCTTCCAACATGACAATGACCCGAAGCACACAGCCAGGATAACCAAGGAGTGGCTCTGTAAGAAGCATATCAAGGTTCTGGCATGGCCTAGCCAGTCTTCAGATCTAAACCCAATAGAGAATCTTTGGAGGGAGCTCAAACTCCGTGTTTCTCAGCGACAGGCCAGAAACCTTACTGATCTAGAGAAGATCTGTGTGGAGGAGTGGGCCAAAATCCCTGCTGCAGTGTGTGAAAACCTGGTGAAAAACTACAGGAAACGTTTGACCTCTGTAATTGCAAACAAAGGCTACTGTACCAAATATTAACATTGACTTTCTCAGGTGTTCAAATACTTATTTGCAGCTGTATCATACAAATAAATAGTTTAAAAAATCATACATTGTGATTTCTGGAATTTTTTTTTTAGATTATGTCTCTCACAGTGGACATGCACCTACCAGGACAATTTCAGACCCCTCCATGATTTCTAAGTGGGAGAACTTGCAAAATAGCAGGGTGTTTAAATACTTATTTTTCTCACTGTATGTAAAGACCTAAATCCTCAGCAAACAGTACTTACATATTCAACATCACTGGAACCTTGAAAATAAATACATACATACATACATACATACATACATACATACATACATACATACATACATACATACATACAGTTAAAGTCAACAATGTTGTTATAGACAGACTATTACTGGTAAACTAATTGAAAAATAGAAGAGCTTACCTACAAACCTATACACTTGATTAAGAATAAACAAAGGAATGACACTAATTAAACGGCACGATGTGTTTCACAAAGTGGAAACACCGGTAACTGGTAAAGGAGAATATCGATACATTAAAAAACAATACACATGACATTAAGCACAATAAAATCTTTGAATAAATATCAGAATATCATAGTGTTGCGCCACAATCTAAACATTACTGCTTGTAAGTCATGTGACTCATATTTTAATGGAGGTATTGTCATGGTCTGGACATTTTTTTGGGTTCGTTTTTGCTTTGGCCACCAGATGCCGCTACTGGGCCCCTATCCCCTACTCCCTTATCCCTTACTCCCTAACCCCTAACTGTTTAATGTCTCCCAACTGCTTCTTGTTAATGTTGTCTATTTAATTTGCCCCTTTTGCCTTGGTCATTGTTGGTTCATTATATTTGTCTTCACTTTTGTTGCAGTACAGTTGTCATTGTATTTCACATTATTTTTGTTGTGGTATCTTCTTTCTTAATATTGGTCTTGGTATTTGTCTGTGTTGATACTTGCATTTGAAACTGGATATGTGTGGGTTTGGTTTGTTCTGTTTGGTGAGTGTATTTCTATTTTGTTTGATTTCTTAGTCTGCTGTTTTCTTGAGTTTTCACTAGCCTCCTGTCTTCCTGAGTCTCTTTGTCTTGTTTAGTCTTCTCTTAACTGTATTTGTCTTGTGTTTATTTTGTATTGATAAACCCTCTCTGCCTGTTAGATTTTTGGTTCTCTTTTCTCAAGCTGTTTTTGGACTTATTGTTTTCATTAAAGAATCAGTCTGCCACTCGCTTTAGCGAGAGAAAGAGTCTCGAACCTGACCGGTATGATAAAATGCAAGTAAATAGGTACAGTTTTCATGTTTAAAAAAACAACAAAAACAAGCTTAATTGTAACCTATAAGACTCTTGTAGTTTAATGCATGTCTTCTGAAGCAATTTAGTTGATTTTTGGGTCAGAACAGAAACATTCCTCTAAAATATACCTCTACTATCTTTATGATCAGGATAAATTAGCTGCATGCTTGAACCACTAGGACTGTATATCTATATGCATATAGTCCCCATATCTCTGCTGACATTTTTTTTTTTATACAAACTTGATTCAACAAAAAGGTGAAATTTGAATGGGAAATATAAATTATAGGTGAACAATTCCTTATCTACCAACAGTCATGTTCAAATCACTAGTAGGCTATGTTCCTGAATCCTGGTGTACAAATATTTGAATATAAAATAAAAACAATAGTTAGAAATGCATAACTTGGGTAACCCACACAAGGTTACTGGAGTGCAACTCTCTACTCTGCCTGCGGGTGAGAATTCAAAGAGAATTCAATTGTAAACAAACACGCTTCTCCTCCACTAAAGACGTTGCTAGAAAGCAAACAAGGACTGGTTGAAAGCTGTGTGAGAGGGAGTTAAGCCGCATGACAGCGAGCTTCTCCGATTGGTTTTTAGAAAGGGATAGACTATCTGAATCTGACCCTTGCGGTCAGTGGCGAAGCAACCGCAGAAGTGAACAGATCAAGAGCCCGGTGTGGCCAGCAGTGGCATCTTTGGAGCCAGCATCATCATGTGCCTTCATGTGTAATACAGATAAGAACACACGTAAACCTACCCGGGCAGTGAAAAGAACATCTCTACGAAACACACACACATCAAGACCTTTCATGGACTCTTTTTTTAATTTGAGGAGCGCTGTGCACTCAGGAAGCCGGCTTAGGTAGGCAGGGGATGTAAATAACTGCCATTCATTCTGTATAATACATTTTTTCAAATGTACCTGTTTTGTGTTGTCTGTTCTCTGATGACCATTTACTATTTCAGGCTCCATAGTCGTATCTAGAGCTTCTGATACTAGCCCAGCTTTAATTTCTTAATACTTAAATTAGGTATTAGTTACTTTAACCTAAGACAAATGTTACATTTACTTTAAGGACATCTGCATTTGTTTCCACAGGCTACAGTTAATACAGCAAATGGATATGTGTTAGTAATAGTACAGACAATTGTTGTAACAAAATTAGTTTATCTAATGATATCAGGATGTAACTGGCTTTTCCAGTGGGATGATTTGACCACAAAATGCAGAGATTTAAATATACAGTATATTAGTTTTCATATAGATGTGGTATGAAGTTTAGTTTTATTTATATTTATATATATTTAGAAGCTTTAAAACGACATTCAGAAAGAAAAATGGAAAACACAGAATGTCAGAGGAAATTATCGTTAGCCAACGGGGTCCCGGTGGAATTTGGGCTAATGCTGGCCGAAGGAGGACAAGTAGAGGAGGAAGACGTCTACAGACATGGCAGAAAAAAAAGTGGAGGAGAGTGGAGGTTAGGGTTGGCTTTTTAAATGTTGGTACTATGACTGGTAATGGGAGAGAGGTAGCTGATATGATGAAGAGGAGAAAGGTAGATATGTTGTGTGTTCAGGAGAGCAAGTGGAAAGGAAGTATGGCCAGGAACATTGGAGGTGTGTTTCTTTCATGATGTTGATGGAAGGAGAAATGGTGTAGGGGTGATCCTGAAGGAAGAGTTTAGTAAGAGTGTAGTGGAGGTGAAGAGAGTTTCTGATAGAGTGATGAACGTGAAGGTGGAAGTTGAAGGAGTGATGATCAATTTCATCAGTGCTTATGTGCCACAAGTGAGTTGTGAGATAAAGAAGGAAAAATTCTGGAGTGAGTTAAATGAAGTAGTAGATGGTGTACATCGGAATAAACAATTGGTGAATGGGGCAGACTTTATTGGGCATATTGGTGAAGGGAACAGAGGTGATGAGGAGGTGATGGGTAGGTATGGATTTAAGGAGAGGAATGTGGAAGGGCAGATGGAGGTAGATTTTGCTAAAAGGATGGAAATGGCAGTGGTAAATACTTATCTTAAGAAGAAGGAGGATCATAGGGTGACGTATAAGAGTGGAGGAAGGTGCACAGAGGTGGACTATGTTCTATGTAGGAGATGGAATCTGAAGGAGATTGGAGACTGTAAGTTGTTGACAGTATACAGTGTAGCTAAACAGCATCGGATAGTGGTCTGTAGGATGGTTTTGGATGTGAAGAGGAGGAGAGTGAGGACTGAAAGTAGAATAATATGGTGGAAACTAAAGGAGGAAGACTGTAGTACGTGATTCAGGGAAGAGGTCAGACAGGGGCTCAGTTGTGGTAAAAGGGTGCTGGATGATTGGGCCACTTTTGCAGAAGTGATAAGGGAGACAGCTAGAAAGGTACTTGGTGTGACAAAAAAAAAAAAAAAGGAAATAGAAAGGAAGACAAAAAGATGTGGTGGTGGAATGAGGAAGTGCAGGAGAGCATAAGGAGAAAAAGGTTGGCAAAACAAAATTGGGATCGACAGAGTGATGAGAAAAGTAGGCAGGAGTACAAGGAGATGCGGCAGCAGGTGAGGAGGGATGTGGCAAAAGCCAAGGAAAAGGCATATGAGGAGCTGTATGAGAAGTTGGACACTAAGGAAGGAGAAAAGGATTTATACAGATTTTCCAGGCAGAAGGACCGAGCTGGGAAGGATGTACTGCAAGTTAGAGCAATAAAGGATGGAGATGGAAATGTGTTGACTAGTGAGGAGAGTGTGTTGAGAAGATGGAGGGAGTATTTTGAGCAGCTGATGAATGAAGAAAATGAGAGAGAGAAGGTTGAGTGGTGTGGAGATGGTGAAACAGGAAGTGGATAGGATTAGTAAGGAAGAAGTGAGAGCAGTTAAGTTGATCAGTCTCACCATGAAGTTATGAAAGCCAGGCTGAGAGAAGAGGTGACCATCTGTGAGCAACAGTATGGTTTCATGCTGAGGAAGAGCACCATATACGCATTATTTGGTTTGAGAATGTTAATGGAGAAGTATAGAGAAGGTCAGAAGGAGTTGCATTGTGTGTTTGTGGATTTAGAGAAAGCTTACAACAGGGTACAGAGAGAGGAGTTGTGGTATTGTTTGAGGAAGTCAGGTGTGTCAGAGAAGTATGTGAGGGTGGTGGAGGACATGTATGAGGACAGTGTGACAGCAGTGAAGTGTCCAGTTGGAACGACGGACCGGCTCAAGGTGGAGGTTGGACTGCATCGAGGATCCGCTCTGAGCCCTTTCCTGTTTGCAGTGATGATGGACAGGTTGACGGACGACGTCAGACAGGAGTCTCCATGGACTATGATGTTTGCAGATGATATTGTGATTTGTGGTGAGAGTAGGGAGCAGGTGGAGAAGAGCCTGGAGAGGTGGAGGTACGCACTGGAGAGAAGGGAAATAAAAGTCAGTAGGAGTAAGACAAAGTACATGTGTGTAAATGAAAGGGAGGGCAGTGGAGTGGTGTGTTTGCAGAGAGAAGAGGTGGAGAAGGTGGAGGAGTTCAGGTACCTGGGGTCAACAGTGCAGAGTAATGGAGAGTGTGTTAGAGAAGTAAAGAAAAGAGTACAGGCAGGGTGGAGTGGGTGGAGAAGAGTGGCAGGAGAGATTTGTTATAGAAGAGTATCTGCGAGAGTAAAAGGGAAAGTTTATAGGACTGTGGTGAGACCTGCCATGTTGTATGGTTTAGAGACAGTGGCATTGAGTAAAAGACAGGAGGTGGAGCTGGAGGTAGCAGAGCTGAAGATGTTAAGGTTTTCGTTGGGAGTGACGAGGATGGACAGGATTAGAAATGAGTTTATTAGAGGAACAGCGCATGTAGGACGTTTTGGAGACAAGGTGAGGGAGGCATGATTGAGATGGTTTGGACATGTGCAGAGGAGGGACATGGGGTATATCGGTAGGAGAATTCTGAGAATCAGCTGCCAGGTAGGAGGAAAAGAGGAAGGCCAAGGAGGAGGTTTATGGATGTGGTGAGAGAAGACATGCAGGTAGTTGGTGTGAAGAAGGCAGATGTAGAGGACAGGGGGGTATGGAGACGCATGATCCGCTGTGGTGACCCCTAATGGGAGAAGCTGAAAGAAGAAGAAGATATATGTACTACACACACACACACACACACACACACACACACACACACACACACACACACACACAACTGTTCCTTAGCTGCTGGTTCATCTCTCCCCTCAAGAAGTTTATTAGAAAGTTTACTTTTTCTTTTTTGAATCTCTGGCTTGGGCAGCTGTCTTTAACACTCTTTAGTTTCATTTGTAAAGTTCTTTCCCTTTCTGAGAAGGCAGAATAATAAGATAAAGGCTAAAGTACATCACATATGGAACTTCAGCATGAACATTTTAGTAACCTTTTTAAGTCTACAAGCGATATGAAGCATAATAAACGAGAATAAAAGAGTATTATATTGAAGATAATAATAATATTAATAATAATAATAATAATAATAATAATAATAATAATAATAATAATAATAATAATAATAATAATAAACACCTGCTATCTTGATAATGGAGGCCTCATAGACCGGCCACTTCCCTTTAGGCTCCTTAATGCCTTGGCACCACTCCACCAAGTAAAAGTCCTTTTTCTCTGTACCCGCTAAATATTCATCATCAAAATCTCGAATATGTTTAGTTGGCAGAATTAAGCATTTTCCATCCTCCACCCACTTAATTAACAAAAATATAATCAGCTTGTTTACTACCGTCTCTAGTCTTCAGCCCCCCATTACGGTCAGAATCGCACCTCAGGCAATAGTTAAATAAAATAAATAATAAATAATAATAAAACATTTATTATTTTTTTTTTATAAACAGAAATGTTGATTTATTATTTTTTTTTGCATTTACATTGCTTTTTAGGATTCCGTAAATATTTCCTTTTTTTATTTTTAACTTCATTCTAATTTTAAAGTTTTAATGTCAGTAGGGCATTGTGCATGCACAGACTCTGCTGCGCGCTTTAACTTACGAATCTTGATACAATGTGGCATATTTTTCAAAAGTTCAAAATATTTTATAGTAATTTATGTATATAACATAATATAAATTTTGTCTATTACCATTAAAACAAAACGCATACTTAATTGAATATTTAATGGCAAATACATTACATAAACGTTGTATTTAAACAACTGGCTCTGTTTTATTTGTAGCCATTTATTTTTTGATGTTGTATGTAAGATGCATATCTGTTACTGTACTGTTACTTTTATTGTTTTTTTTATTGTGTTAAATACATTTTATATAGTGGGTACTTCGATCTTCATCCTCGTTCTACTGTAAGGTTTGAAATATATATTTTGGTTTAAATTAAATATATTTTCGATTTGAAAAATATATTTTATTGAGCATCACCGCTTACAATATATATTTAACGTATATTTAAAATATATTTTGGCAACATTTATTTTTGTATTTTTTTACTGTATGGTAATTGTTGTGTGTTTGTATTCCTAAGTCACAGTGACTCCCAAAGGAGAGGTCAATCAGTCTTTTATAGCTAAATAAATTACAAATATTTTTTCATCTTCCAATCTCCCTTATCTGAAACATTAATCCCATAAACAATGGTGCTATCACTTGTGTGAGAACCCTAAAAAGGCATGAAATGGTAAATGGCCTGTATTTACAGACTGTGTTACTGGTTCTTTCTAAAGTGTTTGCATAGATAAACAATTCTGAGAAGATAATTTTAGATCTGGAAAAAGCTGGGGAATGAGATGACCAGCAAAATAGCACCAAATATTCCCCCTTTTATAACCTTTTCCAATAGAACACAAGTGTGTGATTGGTTAGCAATAGGTGATTACATGACTCAGGTGAGATACAGTTGAGGAGCTGTTTTAAGTTATTACTGCCACATCCCCACTTAGTACACATTAAATTATATTTCACAATTATTCACATGATTTTAAAATTTAGTGTTATTTCTCAACCCCATATATTGACCAATCAGGAGCAAATCTTTAACCACTCTAAACTACAAAGTGTGTGTGTGTGTGTGTGTGTGTGTGTGTGTGTGTGTGTGTGTGTGTGTGTGTGTGTGTGTGTGTGTGTGTGTGTGTGTGTGTTAGTTTTACTCTTTTCAAAGCACTGAAACAAGTTTTTCTTGTCACATTATTGCAGCTATAAACAGTCATTCACTCACCAGCCTCTTTTAAAGGTAATAAAAATGCAGCTTGTCATGTAACTGTACATTTGTCCAGCCAGGGGATTAAAGGGTATATGGATAGGGTATATAGATAGGGTAGAATGTCAGCAGTTTTACTGTTTTAATAGAAATACTGAACACATAAGCTTTTTAGAGTTTATTTGTGGCTCATATTATGTTCATTGTCTGTTCCGCTTTAAGGAAATCTCGCATACATTTATATAAAACAATCATGCAGCAGACTGTAAACTGCACAGAACAATAATACACTTCTTCTTAATAACAATACTAATTTATCTGAATGATTCTGAGAATTCTACGCAGTTTAATCTGTGAGTTCAGACAACATTAATTAATTATTTACTCATGTTTACACACATACATGCAAACACACACACAAAAGCACAATTTTCTTTTTACATTTTAAGAATTAAAACCTTAAAAAAAATAGAGTAGAGTAGAATTTGTTTATTTATGGACATCTAGAGACTTGTATTATTATAATTATAATTATTTCATTTCACAGATTAAATATTCAATCATTTTCATTATCTTTTTTGAACTTACACACACACACACACACACACACACACACACACACACACACACGTATACATAAATATAGTGTTTAATTTTTTAAATGTTTTGTATTAGCACACACTCTGATATGAAACTGAAGCAACATTGTGGATTTTGACCTTAAACACAACATGAGTTACGAGAAATGTTGGCACCTCCTGTCCGTTTCTCTCTCTCTTCTCTCTCTCTCTCTCTCTCTCTCTCTCTCTCTCTCTCTCTCTCTCTCTCTCTCTCTCTCTCTCTATCTATCTATCTATCTATCTATCTTTATCTGTCCTTTTGTAGCCATCTGTCTCACTCTTTTTATCCATCTCTCTTATTCTTTTGCCAAATTAAACAAACCTGATTTTCTGTGACTTTGTCCTTCCACATTGCATTACTCATTTGAAAACACAGTTGGTAAAGCAATGGCCAGATTACAGCTAATACTCAGGTAAGAATAGAAAATTTGGATTGTTTGTGTTTTTTTATTATTATTTTTCTGATATGAAATCTATGAGCAATTAAATAATGTATATGTAAACAAGTCATAATAAGTGGCATTGAATCTTCTGTTTAGTTTATCTCTTTTTAGGGATACAGAGACAACTGACTATATGCCGAATAACAACACATCATGTATTAATGCATTCATCACTCGTGGTACAATACATCAATGGAATGACTCAAATAAATAAATTTTTTGACTGTAAATTTTAACTTTTCATTGGGACTTTTTTGGGAGGGTAAAAGCTTTCGCATGTTTTCTCTGAGACAAATGAATTAATTTTAAATGCTGCTTGTGCTGCTTTACAGATCAACATGACACAGAAAGCCGTCCTCCCCCTAAAGGAACTCAGACTCTATTATCCGCTAGTGTCACTATTCTCCTGCACCAATTGGGTTTCTACTTCTGGCTTATATAAAGGGAAAATGCTTATCATATATATCATTTTGGGGCGTTTCTTTATGTAAATGAGCAGAACAATTAAGAAAGTGTGGGAGTTATTTCACGTTGATGACATACAGCTGTGCATACACACACACACACACACACACAATTTTTTTTTCTTATGAGTAATGGTTTTTCTTGTGCAAAATTATAAAACTCATCTATGCATATTTAAAAAGCCTAGGTGTGTGTTGATGGCACACGCAGTGAGCCACCAATCAGGGTAGAGCGCATGCTCTGTTTTAAACTTGTTTTGATTGCCAATTGGCAGTGGCAGATTTAGGCATTGGCGACATGGGCAGCTGCCCAGTTTAGCATCTTGCCAGGGGGCAGCACAAAAAAAACTGATCAATCTTTTTTTTTTTTTTTTTGCTCATTTTCATGCTTTTCACTAAAACTGAGCTGATTAAACAACAGTCTTGTGATACAAATGATAAGACATTTTAGCCATAATAAATCATAGTACTTGGATACAAAGTACAATTTTATTTTACTTCTGTGCTAATTATCGAATTCTTGTCCCTGCAGTGTGTTGTGTATGTGTGTGAGCGTGTGTGTGTGTAAGGTATCGATGCATGGTCAGGTTCAGTCTCCTCTGTATCCAAAGCCTTACCCTTCCAATGTCCATCAGCAGTGGGATCTGGAAGTTCCAAATGGTTATCAACTTCAAATCACATTTAATTACATGGACATAGAACCCTCACTTAACTGCTACTATGACTCTCTCATGGTTAGTGTGGAGCTTCATCATCATCATCATCACCCTCAACACAATTTCAATATCATTATTATAACCATCTTTATTACCATTTTCATCACAATGATCCTTGTCATCATCAACACATTCATCATCATCATCATCACCACCATAATTAGTATCACCATAATAACTTCACCATTGTTGCCATCTTCATCAACATTATTGTCATTATCATCATCACCATTATCATTTATATAATTATCTACCGGCTAATATGATTGAATGAAAAGATAATTTGAGGCCATTTCTGTGATGGTCTTATCATAAATGTAATGTTTTGTATTCTACTGTCCATAAGTCCAAAATTTTTTATATTTACACAGGGAATAACGTCTTGTATTTTAAGATTAATTTTTATATGCTGTAGTCCAGCTGTTAGCTGTGGGCACAAGAAAGCCATGAAGTTAATTAAATTGTAGATTTTATTGCATTTTTAATTTACTAATTTAATTTGTTGAATTAAAAACCTAACCACAATTAAGACTGTGCATTTACAGTGTGAAATCCTCATTATGTGATTGACAATGAACACAGTCCTAATTTTTTTACTCTGTAAATGGTGTAGTTTGATCTTTATGAGTGTGATTCTCTTTGTTCTCTTGTTATCATTAAGGTTCTGCATGGTAAGAAACTTTTGGGAAAGTTCTGTGGCAAGAATTCCACAGATCCCCATCACCCTGGCAGCAAGCCCATTTTGTCTCCAAGCAACCGTCTACAGCTGGTTTTTATGGCTGATGAATCAAACACAGAAAAACATGTCGGGTTCTCTGCTTTTTACCAGGCTGTTGGTAAGATAAACAGAGTTAGTTTTGCCTGGTTCCTTGACAATAGTAATGCAAACAATGCTAAACAATCATAATTTGTTAACAATTATTTCTCTTACAAGCTCTTAATAATTCACAACTGTTCTTACTTCCATTTGTACTAACATCTATGCTGGCTCTTCAGTGGCTCACGCTTTACTGGCTCACACCTGTACTGACACTCATCTGTACTCAAATCTATAATGACTGTATAATATATAATGCGTTTGTTGTTTGATTCTTAGACATAGATGAATGCTCATCTCATGACTTAGACAATTCCGAATCACGCTGCACTCAGATCTGCCTCAACACTCTGGGCTCGTATCTGTGTACATGTTACCATGGTTACCAGCTACGGGCAGATCAGCGTACCTGTGTGTGTAAGTGTACACACCAACAATGCGCACACACACACACACACACACACACACACACATACACACACACACACACACACACACACACACACACACACACACACACACACACACACACACACACACACACACACACACACACACACACACAATGGCAATGCACATGCTCCTTTACACACAGAAAAATCAGAAGCTTCCTATCACTCCATAACTGAAATTTAGATCCTGGATCATGCCACAGAACCAGGATACAGTTGATTGTTTTGTCCTCTGTGTATGTGTTCTTTTACACTCCACAATAGCAGGACATGGGTGGTGGTACAGGTCTACTTTTGTTTCAGAGATGGTGCTTCAACTCTTGTTCTGTCTCACCTTAACATCTCATTTTTTGAATTCCATGGTATGTCAGCAGCATATTTAATTAGCCTTCTTTTAATCATCATCTACCACAATCCAGACCATTAGGAGTCACTTAATCTTCTCAGAGACTTCAACCACCCTATCTGATAAACCTATCCTACTGTACCTGACATCAACAATTTATACCCTCTATTACATTGTTCCTTTGTCTGATGCTTTCTCCACCATACCTTAATCATACCTACCTTTCCAAACCCTGTCTCCCTTTCCTCTTTTTCTTTTTTTCCTTCTGGAATTAGCCACCAACCCTTTCATTTCGAATTCTTATAAACCTAGTAAGTATTGGCTGATGGATATGTTGAACAATGGAAAATAGACAATAAAAAAAAGGAAATTAAATTCTGATACTGATGTCCTCTATTGCTGCTTTTTTTGACATGATAGCTGCTAAGGCCGAACTATAAGAAATAAAAGAATATCAGAATAAATAGACAACAATGCTATTACTTTTAACCTGTTGCCTCCTTCTTTAACAACCTTCCTGATTACTGGCAAATTATACACCTTCAACTGATCCCACCATTATTTAAGGTACAAGAAATGGATTCATCAAGATTCTTGTTCTTGTGCCTAGTTGGTGAAATTAAATTTATTCCAATATATGAACACCTGAGTCACAGGCTTTAAACAAAAAATAAAGAATAAGACCAGGAAAGTAGTTTTTTTATATATACCCCCAACAGGGTTTTTTAGACTGATGGTATTCTTAGTTTCTCAACTGAACGAACATGGGGATGTGTTTATTGACACAGACCTTTGACAGCACTTCTGTAAGTCTCTCTTCATATATCAAATGACAAAAATGGAAATGTAATACACACACATACACAAAGAAAAACTTTTAAAGGTTTCTTAATGTTTTATGACTATACAGTAGGCATAGCTATTTATACTGGTCCATTATATATATATATATATATATATATATATATATATATATATATATATATATATATATATATATATATATATATATATATATCTGTTTGATTCTGTGGTGTTGTTTTCTCTTTGTGCTAGTGGGCTGTGGTGGAGATGTTTTTACAGAACCTGAGGGATTTCTTTCCAGTCCTGGATACCCAAAAGCCGCTCCTCTTGGCATGAGCTGCTTGTATAGTATCTCTGTTGAGCCTGGGTTTCAGATAACTCTTAACTTTAGTAACAATTTTCACATTGAGCAGATTGATGCACAGGAACCATCATGCTTGTTCCATTGGCTACAGGTACCACATTATTACAATAAATCCAGTTCACACATTTGTACTGAAATCACTATGAGTAAATCATATTCAATCTAATGGCGTAGTAAGAAATTAAATGTTATGTTACTGAGAACACAGAAAGCTAAAACTCTTTGATTTGAAAACATACGGTTATGAATATAATCATGTTCTTTATTTTAACACCCGGATATTCATCTTGTCTAATAACATCTAACACTAAATCACATGGAGTCTACTTACCAGTCCTTTTGGAACCTTATCACATAGTTCACAAACAGGCATGCAAGGATTGAGTGTTAAGGATCACAGATTTGTGCGAAATTTTACTAATGGGTCTACTTTATTTCAGTGAGCAGTGCCAAGGATAAAGGGGGAGAATTAAAAGTTAAAAGAGAGAGAGAGAGAGAGAGAGAGAGAGAGAGAGAGAGAGAGAGAGAGAGAGAGAGAGAGAGAGAGAGAGAGAGAGAGAGAGAGAGAGTGGTATTTGGAGGGGCTCTGCACGCTCTTTGCTAAGAGCTCTTGTCTGCACTCTAGTCTTTTGCTAAGGACACCATCTATCTTATGGCTTACAGATTTTCTGAACACTTCTACATAAAATGTTTTTTAATTACTATTTCTGTTACTGAGCTATCTGTTTTCTGTCCTCGATTTTTTGTCTTCAGGTGTCTGTCCCTGATGAAGCTCCAAAGAAACTTTGTGGAGATAAAAGTCCTGGAATCATACACACCGGTTCACACACTGTAGATCTTGAATTTCACACTGATAAACATGGACAAAGTGGAGGATTTAGCCTTCACTACACAACCCAAAGTAAGCAAGAATCACCTGGTGATGTAGAGGTTAGCTAGAGTTTCACTGTACAATTCCATTCCTTGCTGATACACCAGAGAATGCAGTTTAACAGTGTGTTTAGTGTGTGTTTTTGTGTAATACACAGGAATATTATCAACTCATTAATAAAATAAATCGATGTTCAGGTGAATGTCGCCTCTGGAGTTTTTTAGCTCACTTCACTGACATAAAAAAACCTTTAAACTGTATGTGTTCATTATTCACAACTCAAATAATAAAGAAACAAACACAAATCCATGCTGGAACCCAACATTTAAGAACATTTAAAGATGAAGTTATGGTAAAGCGAGAGAAGCATAACGTACATAATCTGTGTGTGTGTGTGTGTGTGTGTGTGTGTGTGTGTGTGTGTGTGTGTGTGTGTGTGTGTGTGTGTGTGTGTGTGTGTGTGTGTGTGTGTGTGTGTGAAACCCTTCTGTAGGAACGGAGTGTAAAATCAAAGGAGGAATACTCAATGGCCGAATCACTCCCAACTTCCCAAAATATTCTTACAGAGATTACATTCAAGTCCTCTGTGACACTGGATACAAACTCATGATGGTGAAATTTTATTGCTGTTTATTCTTTCTATTTCATTTTGTGTGTGATTTTTTTTTTTTATTATTAATGAATTCATTCATTTAATATTTAATTGCAAAAATCTATTGTTTTCTTCTATAAAAAACTAAAATAAAAAAGCAGAAATAAAAACAGGGCCTTATTTTGGTTTTATTTTGGTTTTAAATTTGTGTTTCAGGGAGAAGAGGAAATTAAAAGTTATAAATCGATGTGCCTGGAGAATGGAAAGTGGCATTTACCTTTACCTGAGTGCAGGAGTGAGTCAACACTCACTTATTAATATAGTTTTTATATTTATTATAATTTTATTACAGTGGGAGACTGTCAACACAACAGAAGTGGTGTTTATGAATATGATGTTAGAGTTTGTTCCTCCACTAGGAATGTTCTATTAATTAACACATAAAAACATTTCAATTAAGTTTTCTGAGCAAAACAAAATTGTAAGTAAAAAAAATAAATAAATCATGCTAATCCTTTTTTGCAAATGTTATTCTTTCTGTTGCAGTTATTGATTGTGGAGAACCAAATAATTTACTGAATGGTGGATTTGAATATCTGTCTGGTTCTAAAAATGAGTACATGTCTGTCATTCAGTATCACTGCAATGAACCCTTCTATGCCTTCACAGACACTAACAATGGTAAGTCAGTGTAAGTTAAGGTAGAATCTTATTTTTAAAATAATAATAATAATAATAATAATAATAATAATAATAATAATAATAATCATAACATATAAAATGATTTCTGCTTAGGGTCAAATTAAATTGATTATAAAAGTATTACATGTATAAACATTTAAGCTGAATAGTAGTTGATTGAAAACTGTCCCTCATTATCTCCAATTTATATCATTTTTAGTAAATCTCACTTGTGAGGCAGATCGAAAATGGAATGGACATAACAATGATATACTGCATTGTTTCCCAGGTAACGTTTAGAGAAACTGTTTGTGTTTTGTATATTATATAGCAATATTTTCTGTGATCTGGGTGACATATGTGGATGTCACTGCATGGCCAAAATTCTCTAACTTTCATCTCCACTAAAGAGAACCTGGCTGGAGGTGAAGAAATGTGGATGTAACCTTGCTGTTGTAACTTCTCAAATGTTGCTCTATAGTATCTTTGGCTACGGAGAGATTTTGATTGTCTTTGCCTTCTTGCCTTGGAAATAGTTCCTTGTGAACCTCCTTTGGATCTTCTGTCTTGTGTCTGAATGTGCAGTGGGTGCTATAGTGGTTGGGTGGAGAGGTTTAGATCTGTCAGCATTTTTTTAAAAATTTAGTTCAATCCTTATTCTGCTGTTGACTGGACACACAGATTTATTATTTTTAATATTTATTGCACTTATTAATTTCATAGATATTAGTCTACAACTCCAATTCACCCCAAAAAACCCACTTTGTGAAATGTAAATAAAAATAGAATACAAATGATTTACAAATCTTGCAAAACCCATATTTTAAAGACAATATAACAAAAAAAAAAAAAAAAAAAACAAGGAAATGTACCATGCTAAGAAAAAAACAGGGTAATTTTGAATTTGTTGGCTGCAACATGTCTGAACAAAGTTGGGACAGAGCAACAAAAGGCTGGAAATATAAGTGTTACTAAAAAGAAACAACTGGAGGAACATTTTGCAACTAATTGGGTTAATTGGTGACAGGTCAGTAACATGACTAGAAATAAAACGAGTATCTCTGGTATCAATGGACAAGGGCAAAAAATCAATATTGAATGCCTGTGATCTTTGGGCACTCTGGCAGCAATGCATTAAAAACAGGTATGAATCTGTTAAACAATCACTGTATGGACACAAATAACCTCCAGAAATCATTGTCAGATAAGAAAGTTTACTGTGTCATCCAAAAATGCAGGTTAAAAAATAAAGAAGCCATATGTGAATATGATGGTCTAGTGGTTAGGATACGGCCCTCTCACCGCTGCGGCCCGGGTTCGATCCCCGGCCAGGGAACCAACCCCAGCCATTTGGGTTGCACAAGCAAGTGCACTCTTGGTGCTGGTCCCAAGCCTGGATAAATGGGGATTGTTGCGTTAGGAAGGGCATCCAGCGTAAAAACGTCCGCTGTGGCGACCCCTAATGGGAGAAGCTGAAATAAAGTTTTTTATGTGAATATGATACAGAAACACTGCCATCCTTTCTGGGCTAAAGGCCATTTTAAATAGACTGAGGCAAAGTGGAAAACTGGTCTGTGGTCTGATAAATCAAATTTTTCAATTATTTATGGAAACCATGGATGCTGTATTCTCCAGACTAAAGAGGAAAGTGACTAGGCTTGTTATTTACATTTACAGGATTTGGCAGATACCCTTATTCAAAATTACTTACATTTATCACAATCATACATCTCATCAGAAGTACAATATCTTAACCACTAAGCTACCCATCTCCCTTGCTATCACTGTTCAGTTCACAAACCTGCAGCTCTGAAGTATTGGGGTGCATTAGTGCCTATGGAATTGCACATCTAGAAAGGCAACATCAATGCTGAAAGTTATATGCAAGCATATGCTTTCATTTATGCTTAGATAGAGATGACATCTCTTTTCAGGGAAGGCCTTTCATATTTCAGAACGACAATGCTAAATGCATACTGCATCTGTTACAACAGCATGGCTTCTTAGTAGAAGAGCCCGAAAGCTGAACTGGCCAGTCTTCAGTCCAGACCTTTTATCATTTGAAAACATTTGCTACACAGTGGTAAACATGGCCCTGTCCCAACTTACAGAGAGATGAAGCAGCTGTCAAAAAATTACCTAACTTCTTCTAAATTTCTTAAGTTTAAACATTTAATGTGTTCTATGTTTTATGTTCTATTTTAAATGAATATGAGTGTATGAGATTAGCAAATTATTGCATTCTGTTTTTATCAACATTTTACACAGTGTCCCAAATTTTTTGGAATTCTAAAAATATAATTGAATCTGAAATATAAATGAGTAATGTTTGGCTATTAACTGTTGTGAAGTTCTGAAACAGTCTCTGCCTTGACTCAAGAAAAAGTTACATACAGTAAATAGTCGACTACTTTTATAAATTACTAGTCAGCTAGTCAGCATGTAATAGTGTGTAACCCCTATAGTGTTTTAGTAATGCATTTTTATTTTATGGTTGTCTAATAAATAACGTGTGTGTATGTGTGTCTGTCAGTGTGTGGGCGTCCTATAGTGGATATTGCTGGTGGTCGTGGCCGGGTTTTAGGAGGACAAGAAGCAGTAGAGAACTCATTTCCCTGGCAGGTGTTCCTACAAGCTGGAGGAAGAGGAGGAGCGATTGTGATTGGGGAAAAATGGCTCCTCACTGCCGCTCACAATTTCAACAAAGAAAAGCTGTCTAAGGATGAATTAAAGGTAGCATTACCCATCAGCTTTAACTCTTAATAGTGCTATATTTTTATTTTAGTATTTAAGCATACTTTTATTGATTTTTTTCAGGCATATGTTGGAAGCAACAAAGTGAGCGACTATTTTAAAAGCGACACACAATTTAATTCACTTCCTATTGAATCATTTCACATCCATCCAGGATATAAAAGCCCAGATTACAATAATGATATTGCGTTAATTAAGCTGGCATCACCCCTCACCTTTAATGCAGGTGTAATGCCAGTGTGTCTTCCTGCACAGGACTCTGAGCTTGCGAAATCTGGGTAACAACATTTTAACAAATGCAAATATCTATGTTTGATTTTGAGAGAAATATTATGATGATGCAGCATTATCTACTGTTTCTGCTTCAGATGGGTCTCTGGATTTGGAATGACTGAGACATACCACACTGCTAATCATCTCAGGTACATCGCACTTCCCATTGTGGAGCAAGAAGTGTGTCACTTGTCTTTTGAGGAGGTGAAAAAGACAGTAAGTGATGTGTCCACTCTGACGGAGAACATGTTCTGTGCTGGACTTCCTGAAGGAGGAAAGGACACCTGTCAAGGAGACAGTGGCTCTGGTTTTGTCATGAAAAAGAATTATGTGTTTTACGCAGCAGGAATCGTTAGCTGGGGAGTCGACTGTGGAAGAGCAGGAAGATACGGCGTATACACACGTGTAGCTCGATATGCAAAATGGATCCAGAAAATCATGGAAGAAAACTAGAAGAAAATAGCACAAACTACTAATGTTTGGGTTGATTTAAAAAATATATGGTTGCTCTGCTAAGTGGAAAAATAAAGATAAATATTTTACCATCACAAGCTGTTTTTATTTCAATGTTATTATAATAGCCCTTACTGCCTGCATTAAAAAAAACCCCTATGTGATATTTTACTTAGCATGCTTTGCATGGGTCAGGTCACATTGCAGGTCGAATTCTCTTTTCCAGCAAATAATGTGACTCCACATGGCCACTACCAACTCCACTTTCTATACTCTACAGTGCACACAATTGCCTAGTTACAGAGTGAGCACAGTTGTGTTAATAACACATACAAATACACACACATGCATTCAGGACTCATGAAGTATACGGTATATGTATAATACACATACAAGTGCATCTCAATAAATTAGAATATCATTAAACAGTGAAGTGAAGCTTGTATATTATATAGATTCATCAATCTTCATCGTTCATCGTGGTGTCACACTCTAATTAGCTAATTAACTCAAAACACCTGCAAAGGTTTTCTAAGCCTTTAAATGCTGCTGACTTGACAGTTGTCCAGAAAACCATCATTGACACCCTGCACATGGAGGGTAAGGCACAAAAGGTCATCACTAAAGAAGCTGGCTGTTCACAGAGTGCTGTATTCAAGCACACTAATGGAAAGATGAATGAAAGGAAATAATGTGGTCGAAAAAGGTGAAACGAAGCCCATTCAAGAATTCAAGAGATTCACAAAGAGTAGACTGCAGTTGGAGTCAGTGCTTCAATGACCACCACGCACAGACGTACCCATGGGCAACAACTGTTGCATTTCTTGTGTCAAGCCACTCCTGAACCAGAGACAAGCTCTGATGTGTCTAACCTGCGTAAAGGACTGTTGCTCAGTGGGCCAAAGTTGTCTTTTTAGATTAAAGGAAATTAAATGTTGCATTTCATTTGGAAATCAAGATCCCAGAGTCTGGAAGAAGAGAGTAATGACACAGAATCCAGGTTGCTTGTGGTCAGTATAAAGTTTGCACAGTCAGTGTTTGTTTGGGGAGTCATGTCATCTGCTCAGCACAGCCGTCTACCAGGAAGTTTTTGAGTACTTAATGCTTCCCTCTGCTGACCAGCTTTATGGAGATGCTGATTTCTTTCACAATTTATAAATTTTTTTTTTTGATTGGTCTTATAAAGTATTCTATTTTTTTAAAATATTAAACTAGTGAGTTTTTGTTAAATGTGAGGCAAAATAATCAAAATTAAAAGAAATAAACAAATATATCAGTCTGTGTGTGATGAATCTATATAATATACAAGTTTCACTTTTTGTATTGAATTGCTAAAATAAATCAACTTTTTAATGATATTCTAATTTATTGAGATGCACCTGTATGTATACAGTTTGTCTATGTGTATCTATGTGTCTATATTAAGTGATAGATCAAAGGGTGTGGATTATTTTTCTGGAATAAGCAAAACATCAAAGGAAATGGTCTCAGAATAAAGTAGTATATTTGAATGAACTTATTTTCTATAAGGGGAGACAAAACGACAACTCACATACAGTAAGAGGGATTTTTTTAATGAATGTCATTTTATCTACAATATCTTGTCCTGAGATGTTAAACTATTGACCCAAATCCAAAACATTTTCGTTTTCCAAACTATTTCACAATCACTGTTGTTTATTTCACTATTCAGGAGTTTCCCAAAAAGCCACTTTAGAATTTCCAGTAATTTAGACATATAAACAGTACTTCAAATATTAAAAGGTAGAAAAGATTTATTATAGAGTTATGCTATACTGTTGTAAATAATAAAGTAATAAATAAATCATTAAAAACCCTTAGTTTATTACTCAGCAAGTAAATGATTCAGAATTATAATTTAAATAAAAGTAATTATTACAATTCATTATTTTAAGTTTGTTTATGTATTTACAATGCATTGTCCTGTATATTTATTACATATTTTGCTTGTGTTTCTGCAGTAAGTAATTGGAGAATGTAGGAATGGATGATTGAACCTTTACAGGGTCAAAGTCAGGACTGGAAGACAGCCATGTAGGATTTTCTGGAATTGTGCAACTTTCTTGTTACATAAGAAAATAATTTTTATTCCAGCTATTTGCTTGAGCATGTCAGGCTCAGTATATAAACATGCTCATTTTCATTGACTCACAGTATCCTCAACTTTGCATCAACATCAGATTTACAGAGATTCAGAGATGAGGGTCACTAACGCTCTCGGTGTGTTCGTGTTCATTACAGCACTGATTGTCGCTGAAGGCTCCTGGGGATCTGGTATGTTAATAACATCTTCATTACATGTGTTTATTAAGCCTTATGTAAATGAAGCCTAAGTATAACAAGATTTGTTTTACAGAATTTCCAAATTATAAAAAGATTATGCACACATCAAAGAGATTACAATAGGTGAACTGTACAGAATATTGTGCATGTTATACACATTATACAAACATTAACTGTACAGGACTTATACTAATTTAATATCTAAATTTTTTTTTATTAGGTACAAAAAACTCATACAGTTATGACCTGTCGAATAAGGCTGACCTGACCAAGCTCTATAACTCTAAAGTGTATAAGGCTGAGCGGATGACACGGCCACTTGATGGCCAGAGTCGGGAGAGAGGAATATTGAGTCACTCTGGAGTCAGGTACAGAAACACTAATATTATACAAGTAAATATAGAGCTATAATGTTTATAAGGACTGGAAGATGCATAATAAATATTTGATTTTTTTGCATTTATTAATTGCATTTATTAATTTTATTGTTATTGTTTAATCATTTATTCTGTTGCCTATTTTAATATTAAATAAGAGTTTCCTAGATAATTCATATCAATTTGAATAAAAATGTATTAACATTTTATTTTTAAAATAAAGAAATTAAGATAATGAATTTTTAAACTGATTAAGATAATCTAAGTGATATGAAACGAAAACTGAAATGTAAATATATCCGGGGTTATATTCAAATAATTTAATTTAAATTGGTGATTTCAATTAATTTTGGGTTTATAATGATTCCAGAGTGACTCTGGCAGATGGCACTAAGTGGTTGGTGCATAAAGGAGGTGGTTACGGCATTTCCTCTCAAACAGTTGTGGTGGATGCACGTCACATGAGCAACACATGGACGGTAAGAACCTTTGTAGACTAAAAATGTATCCTGATTTATTTATTTATTGTTCAAAATCACTGACTTTTTTTGTTGTACAGATCAGAGAGACTAAAAACTTTGGCGGCAGTAAGACGGTTTCAGATTTTGTGAAAGCAGGAGGAACTAATTACAGTCTGCTGTTCAATAACTGTCACAATGCTGCAGGGAGGATGATGGACGACTAAATACACACTGAAATACACACTTCAGTCAGCTTTTTTAACATGCTAAACATTACATTGCATTACATGCTCAACAATTGACCATTAACAAAGCAGTTGTTATTGCAAAAATAAAAAATGAAAATAAAAAGATCCTGGATTTGTGTTCTGTCCTCTGTATACTGTGGGATTGTTTATTGTGTCTATATGTGTCTAAAACCCCACACTTACACACACACACACACACACACACACACACACACACACACACACACACACACACACACACACACACACACACACAAACAAAGATAAATAATTATAACTAAAGATTTGTGAGGTCCTGGTGAACTTGAGCAGCATATTTACAGAGATGCTACAGTTATTGCCTAGTCAATCAAAGAAAAGCATAGCATGAACATGAAAACATTATTAAAGTTTTTTAATTATATGTTGATGCATTACTTATATACACCCTCACATCCATTTTTTCCTTTCCTCTTTTTTTTTTTTTTGCTTTTGCTGCATGTTAACATAGAGCGGTTTTGAATATAAAAAAATCCTTCAATTTTTCTCAGTGAGTTTTCAAGATTATGTGAGCAAAATATGGTTAGATTGGACAAAATTGGGAGAGACAGGAATAATAAGAGTTAGACGTCAGCATTTTTAGTGTGTTACTATAACTTTTGACCAGCAGTCTGCACTGTCACAAAATAAGTTGCCTACCCTCAGGTCATGGTCTTGAAAAACTTATCAAGTTTTGTCTAATTGTGCAAAGTTGTTGCTCAAATACTTCATTTCCTGTCTGGCAAATTCATTGGTCTTTTACAATCAAACCATTTGGACCATTCAGAATTGATTCAGAGATGATGGTCACTATCAGTACCAGTGCCTTTTGGATCCCGCTACATGTGTGGAGTTTGACATTGGACCTCCTGGAGTGTTTAAAGGCTCTGGCATGGAGAAGCTGATGCTGGATCTGTGATGATCGTAAATGCTGAGCTTATAAAACTAGGAGCTACTAACCATATAGACTGTATAAGACTGCAGAAAGAACATCCCTTATAATCTTATACTCCAGTAATCATGTTAGTTCTCACTCTCCAGTGTTCTGTATTGTTGAAAGATTTATGATCAAACTCTTGATGTCACCCAAATGAGGATGGGTTCCCCTTTTGAGTCTGGTTCCTCTCAAGGTTTCTTCCTCATAACATCTAAGAGAGTTTTTCCTTGCCACAGTCGGCATGGCTTGCTCATCAGGGACAAATTCACACCATTCACCTTAACTGTTGATTTGTGTAAAGCTGCTTTGAGACAATGTCTGTTGTGAAAAGCGTTATACAAATAAACTTGACTTGACTTGACTTGACTTGACTTGATTTGGTAAGTATTCAATTCAAGTCAATTCAATCCACCTTTATTTGTACAGCACTTTTAACAGTTAGCACTGTCCCAAAGCAGCTTTATAGTGATAAATAGGTTATAAAATATAAATTCATATGTTAATTTATGTCTATATATTCAGTACCTATAATTTCAACAATTGTACATTTATCCCTTATAAGTTTTACAAGTTTTACTTTAGTTTTTTTTTTTTATGCATTATATATCTCACAATATGTGTGTAACATCAAATCGTATAGGCTGACCTCTACAAAAAGGGAAAGCCTCATGTACATGATGTACATGGTTGAGGTTGTTGGTAGAGACTATAAATGTCACACTGCAGCACAAATTCCCCCCACAATACCTTCAATGATAAAGACAATGTAGTGTACATAATGTGTACCAATGCAAAATCAAGTGCCTTATTCAGAACATGAAGGCTGAAGGCTCCTGGGGATCTGGTATGTTTATAACATCTTCATTGCATGTGTTTATTAAGCCTTATGTAAATGAAGCCTAAATATAACAAGATTTATTTTTTACAAAATGTCCAAGAAATTATAAAAAGATTATGCACACTTCAAAGAGATTACAATAGGTGAACTGTACAGAATATTGTGCATGTTATACACATTATACACACATTAACTGTACAGGGCTTATACTAATTTAATATCTATATATTTTATTATCAGGTAAAAAAAAAAACTCATACAGTTATGATATGTCGAGTAGGTCTGACCTGACCAAGCTCTATAACTCTAAAGTGTATAAGGCTGAGCGGGTGACACGACCACTTCATGGCAAAAACAAGGAGAGAGGAATATTTAGTCATTTAGGAGTCAGGTACAGAAACATTAATATTATGCAGGTATATATATATATATATATATATATATATATATATATATATATATATATATATATATATATATATATATATATATATATATATATATACCTAGATTCAGATTAGATTTTGGATTTAAATTAATTTTGGAGTGACCCTGGAAGATGGCACTAAGTGGTTGGTGCATAAAGGAAAAGATAATGGTTTATCCTTTCAGACAGTTGTGGTGGATGCACGTCACATGAGCAACAAATGGAGGGTAAGAACCTTTGTAGACAAAACATGTATCCTGGTTTATTTATTCATTATTCAAAGTTACTGAAATCTTTTCACAGAACGGGAAGCCTAAAAACTTCGACGGTAAGAAGACAGTGTCAGATTTAGTGAAAGCAGGCGGAACTAAATACAATCTGCTGTCCAATAACTGTCACAAAGCTGCAAGGAGGATGATGAAAGACTAAACACACACTGAAATACACACTTCAGTCGGCATTTATAACATGCTAAACATTACACTTAAATGAAATGCTCAAAAAAGCAGTTGTTATTGCAAGAACACTGAAAATAAAAACATCCTGGAGTTGTGTTCTGTCCTCTGTTTACTGTTGTATGGTTAATTATATGTATAAAATCAAACAGTTATACTTACACACACTCACCCTTGCACACACACACACACACACACACACACACACACACACACACACACACACACACACACACACACACACACACACACACACATACACACAGCGAGAGACAGTGAAATTAGAACAAATCGGTATAACTAAGGATTTGTGGGGCCCAGGCAGATTCTTCTGTATATATCATAGATTATATAGATCTCATGTTTACCTTTTAGACACACAGTTCAAACGTTATGATCATGAACATATTTCCAAATTAGGCACTAATCTGCCTTAATGGTGGCAGAAGAAAGATGTAATAATAATAAACATCTACACAGCTTTTTTTTTTTTTTTGCTCTTTCTAATAATAATATCTTTTTTGAAGTAATGTTCAGCTCCGTACTATATGCGGACATTATATATTACATACATTATATATCTCACAATGCGTGTCTATCATCACATCATACAGGCTGACCTCCACTAGGAGGCAGGGCTTCATGTACATGATGTACATGGTTCAGGATGGTGGTAGAGACTATAATATATTATAAAAGATAAGTAATTGGAAAATGTGGGAATGGATGACTGAATCTTTACAGGGTCAGGACTGGAAGACAGCCATGTAGGAATTTCTGGAATTGTGAAACTTTCTTGTTACATAAGAAAACTATTTTCATTGCAGCTCTTTGCTTGAGCATGTCAGGCTCAGTATATAAACATGCTTATTTTCCCAATGACTCACACAATCTTTGACTTTGCATCAACATCAGATTTACAGAGATTCAGAGATGAGGGTCACTAACGCTCTCGGTGTGTTCGTGTTCATTACAGCACTGATTGTCGCTGAAGGCTCCTGGGGATCTGGTATGTTTATAACATCTTCATTACATGTGTTTATTAAGCCTTATGTAAATGAAGCCTAAGTATAACAAGATTTGTTTTACAGAATTTCCAAGAAATTATAAAAAGATTATGCACACTTCAAAGAGATTACAATAGGTGAACTGTACAGAATATTGTGCATGTTATACATATTATACACACATTAACTGTACAGGACTTATACTAATATAATGTCTTTATTTTTTTTATTAGGTAAAAAAAACTCATACAGTTTTGACCTGTCGGATCAGGCTGACCTGACCAAGCTCTATAACTCTAAAGTGTATGAGGCTGAGCGGATGACACGACCCCTTGATTGGCTTGGTCGGGAGATAGGAGATTTAAGTCACTCAGGAGTCAGGTACAGAAACACTAATATTATACAGGAATATATATATATATATATATATATATATATATATATATATATATATATATATATATATATATATATATATATATATAAAAATATATATATATATATATAAATATATATATATATATATATATATATATATATATATATATATATATATATATATATATAGAGAGAGAGAGAGAGAGAGAGAGAGAGAGAGAGAGAGAGAGAGAGAGAGAGAGAGAGAGAGAGAGCTATAATGTTTATAAAGATTGAAAGATGAATATTTTGGCATTTAATAATATAGTACTGTTGTCTATTGTTATTGTTCAGAATTGTAAATATATCTAGGGTTAGATTCAAATTAGATTATAAGTTAAAATAAATTTTGGATTTATAATGATTTCAGAGTGACTCTGGAAGATGGCACTAAGTGGTTGGTGCATAAAGGAGGTGGTTACTGTATTTCCTCTGACACAGTTGTAGTGGATGATCGTCACATGAGCGACAAATGGACGGTAAGAACCTTTGTAGACATAAAATGTATCCTGATTTATTTATTTATTATTTATAGTTACTGACATTTTTTCACAGACCAGGGAGACTAAAAACTTCGAAGGCACTAAGACGGTGTCAGATTTAGTGAAAGCAGGCGGAACTGAATACAAGCTGTCCAATAACTGTCACAGCGCTTCAAGGAGGATGATGAAAAACTAAACACACTGAAATACACACCTAAGTCAGCCTTTTTAACATGCTAAACATTACACTTAAATGAAATGCTCAACAAAGCAGTTGTTATTGCAAGAACACTGAAAATAAAAACATCCTGGAGTTGTGTTCTGTCCTCTGTTTTACTGTGGGATGGTTAATTACATGTATAAAATCACGCAGTTATACTTACACACACACTCACCCTTGCACACACACACTCACCCTTGCACACACACACTCACCCTTGCACACACACACACACACACACACACACACACACACACACACACACACAGAGAGAGAGACAGTTACAGTATGTTACAAGAGAGCGTTTTTGAATATCACAAATCTTTCAGTTTTGTTCAGTGCGGTTTCAAGATGATGTGAGCAAAATCTGGTTAAATTGGACAAAATTTGGAGACACAGGTATAATGAGAGTTAGACGTCAGCATTTCTGGTGTGTTACTATAATTTGGTCCTGAAATACCAGCCTTGGTCTAATTGGTCTAAATTTGTTGCTCAGATACTTGTACTCATGTTTGGCATATTCATTGACAAATCATTTGGAACTTGAGTTTAGAACCTATAGGTTTAACAATTGTACATTTATCCCTTATATGTTTTGCAAGCTTTACTCTGAAGTTGATGTTTACAAAATTAGGTGATGATTGGACCAAATCTGTAGACGAAACCTAATAGCTAAAAATCTCATCAGGTGATTCTTCTGTATATCATAGATTATATTGGACTCATGTTTACCTTTTAGACACACAGTTGAAAAGTTATGATCATGAACATATTTCCAAATTAGGCACAAATCTGCCTTGATGGTGGCAGAAGAAAGATTTAATAATAATAAACATCTACACAGCTTTTTTTTGCCGTTTCTCACAATAATATTTTTTTTAAGTAATGTTCAGCTCTGTACTATGTGCATTATATATCTCACAATGCGTGTGTATCATCACATCATACAGGCTGACCTCCACTAGGAGGCAGGGCTTCATGCACATGATGTACATGGTCCAGGATGGTGGTAGAGACTATAAATAGTTCATGCTGCAGCCTAAATTCCACTCACAACACCCTTAATGATAAAGACAATGTAATGCAATACAATGCAAAATCAAGTGCCCTATGCAGAACACAAGAAAAAAAAACAGAGATTGTTAAAAAAATTTCAGCTTTATTGGAACGTTTTATAACATACAGAAACAGTATGTTAATCACAAAGGACAGAACCATCAAGGAAGTCCTACATGTGCATACACACTGAGGAGTGCACCATTGCACAGTTCCATGTGACACAAGTGTGCATTTCTAAGGTCACTTTGGAATGTGTGTCCATATTTATATCCTAAACCACGCACTCCTAGAATACATAGTGTACTTCGTATGATATAATATTAGTTTTATGGTGATTCATGGCATAACAAGTTGCCATGGTAATTTGTAAAGCCTTGTTGTGAGTGCTGAAACACTTTGGTTGCTAGGTAACATGTAGTGTAACATATAGTATGGGAATATCAATGTGCAGTTTCGGATGCGTGTTTATGTTTTGAGGAGCAGCGCAACAGTCAGCACACTGAACCCTGTGAGGATCAGCGTAACTTTAGAAATACGGTGCTCTTTAGCGCTAGTCGCTCGAGGTATCACATCCATGAAGACAACATAGATGAAGCTCCCTACACTCAGACCCTCGAGGGTAGAGCGCGCCAGTCGTAAGGTGTGTTTATGTGTGAGACGCAGAGCGAGTCCAAGCGGGAAAGCCAAAGAAAGCATTAACAGGCAGACGGATACCACGGAGCGTCTCATTTGACTCTGAGCAAGCAGGAAGACCAGGCTGCAGGTGACAAGTGATGTGCGCAGGAGGAGATCAGGATGCAGCCGCACCTCGTCCACAGAAAAACCCTGGAAAATGGAGAAGAGACAGAGAGACAGGAGCAGCACAGAAAAGCGGATGGGGCCCAGCGAGGGATCAGGACGTGGCCGGAATGTTGGTGAGCACAGGAGCAGAGCTTCCTTCTCATCTCGCTCTTCTTTCTGTCTGTGCTGTCTCTCACACTCGTCTCTCAGAGCCAGGATCAATTCCTCCATCACCAGTAGGAACAGAAAGCCCACAGCCATGATGAACTCTGGCACAGGAAAGCGTAGCTGAGGATATAGGACACAGTGGACACATGGGATACATGGGACATACGAACACAGGGACAAAAGACAAAGGAAACATGAAACACAGTGGAGCACAGGCGGGGCAGCCATCATTATGAATACAATCAAAACTCCACACTATTACACTGTAATATTCAGAAAACTTTTACAACAACGAGGTGCATTTTGGGCATTATGTACCATATTTGTGTTACAGTATTGGGTACGGTATGTGGT
>NC_139574.1:28516834-28549334 GCF_946808225.1 Silurus aristotelis | reverse complement strand
TTGTATAGATCATAACGCATAAAAGGGCATTAATGGGAACATTAAAGAAGGTTCTTTAAAAAAGTAACTAAAAAGTAACTTTTAACAGTAACGCATTACTTTTTGGTTTAAGTAATCAACAAAGTAACGGAGTTACTTTTTGAATGAAGTAACGAGTAACTGTAACTAGTTACTATTTTTCAGTAACGAGGACAACACTGTGTGTGTGTATATATATATATATTTATATATTTTTATGACTATGAAAATGTCATATTCTAGGTTCTTCAAATTAGCCACCTTTTGCTTTGATTACTGCTTTGCACACTCTTGGCATTCTCTTGATGAGCTTCAAGAGGTAGTCACCTGAAATGGTCTTCCAACAGTCTTGAAGGAGTTCCCCGAGAGATGCTTGACACTTGCTGGCCCTTTTGCCTTCACTCTGCGGTCCAGCTCACCCCTAAACCATCTCGATTGGGTTCAGGTCCGGGGACTGGTGTGAAGTTTTAAATCCAGCCTGAGACAGGACATTGCAGACAACCACTGATGATTTGTGGCAGTCCTGCTCAGTCAGTCCTGTAACAAGGATGTCATCTGCGTATTAAATGATGCAGGTTGTTTCTGGCAGGTAGATATCGGCCAAAGTTCTGTGCACTACAGCAGAGAATACGGCTGGCGAGTCAACAAAACCCTGAGGAAGAGGGGTCCAGGTGAATTGACGTCCCCTATAGGTAAATGCAACTTAGAGGCCAAAAGGACACTGAAAAAGGCAGAACAATGATCAGTCAACCTCCATAGTTATATAGGATACTGTTTGTCTTATTAAAATGGTCCTCTGATTTCCTGGAATTCAAAGAAACAATCTACAGTTGCTTTGTCTACATGTAAAGCAGAGTATATGGCACTGACTGCAACTGCACAGGAAAGCATGTATATTTTACAGTTCTTGAACAGCATGGACCAGTACAAATCTTTGAAGATATCTACGGTGCTATTGCTCTCAATCGAAAAACCCAGTGTGTCAAAAAAAGATATATGTAAACTAAAGATGTAAAGTATAATTTAATTCGATCAGCATTCAGTGATGGTAAAGTGACAATTGAGTATTGCCCGACTGAAGAAATGGTTGCTGATGTTATGACTAAACCAATGACAAAGTTTCAACTGGAAAAGTTCCAAAGTTTTATGTTTTTTTTATGTAAAGCCAACACAAGAGAAATTAAAAACTGTGCCAGTTTGTTATATTGTTCTATTGGTATAGTGATGTATAATATGAGAGCAAGTGGGGGTGATAAGACTTAATTACTTATTATAATTGGAAGTATGCAAAAAAAAAAAAACTTCCGGTTCATCAGTAACTAAATGGTGTGCATGTTCATGTTTTAATGTAGTAACTTTCCCGGTTATCAAACGCAGGAATGGCTGCGCCAACAATATAGATTTGTTATATTTAGGTTTGATATTTTTGTACCGATTGGCCAGACAGAGGGACCGAGCTGGGAAGGATGTACTGCAAGTTAGAGCAATAAAGGATGGAGATGGAAATGTGTTGACTAGTGAGGAGAGTGTGTTGAGAAGATGTATTTTGAGTTGAGTATTTTGTATTTTGAGATGAGTATTTTAAGCAGATGATGAATGAGGAAAATAAGAGAGAGAGAAGGTTGGATAATGTGGAGTTTGTGAAGCAGGATGTAGATAGGATTAGTAAGGAGGAAGTGAGAGCAGCGATTAAGAGGATGAAGAGTGTCGGAGAAAGTCGGTTGGACCAGATGACATACCGGTAGAATCATGGAGATGTTTAGGAGAGATGGCGGTGGAGTTTTTAACCAGATTGTTTAACAAGATTCTGGAAGGTGAGAGGATGCCTGAGGAATGGAGAAGCAGTTTGCTGGTACCAATCTTTAAGAATAAGGGAGATGTGCAGACCTGCCGTAAATACAGGGGAATAAAGTTGATCAGTCACACCATGAAGTTCTGGAAAAGAGTTGTGGAAGCCAGGCTGAGAGAAGAGGTGACCATCTGTGAGCAATAGTATGGTTTCATGCCGAGGAAGAGCACCACAGATGCCTTATTTGCTTTGAGAATGTTGATGGAGAAGTATAGAGAAGGACAGAAGGAATTGCATTATGTATTTGTGGATTTAGGGAAAGCATACGACAGAGTGCCAAGAGAGGAGTCGTGGTATTGTATGAGGAAGTCTGGTGTGTCAGAGAAGTATGTGAGGGTGGTGTAGGACATGTATGAGGACAGTGTGACAGCAGTGAAGTGTGCAGTAGGAAAGATAGACTGGTTCAGGGTGAAGGTTGGACTGCATCAAGGATCGGCCCTGAGCCCTTTCCTGTTTGCAGTGGTGATGGACAGGTTGACAGACGAGGTCAGACAGGAGTTTCCCTGGACTATGATGTTTGCAGATGATATTGTAATTTGTGGTGAGAGTAGGGAGCAGGTTGAGAAGAGCCTGGAGAGGTGGAGGTACGTGCTGGAAAGAAGGGGAATAGAAGTCAGTAGGAGTAAGACAGAGTACATGTGTGTGAATGAGAGGGAGGGCAGTGGAGTTTTGCGGTTACAGGGAGAAAAGCTGGCGAAGGTGGAGGAGTTCAGGTACCTGGGGTCAACAGTGCAGAGTAATAGAGAGTGTGTTAGAGAAGTGAAGAAAAGAGTACAGGCAGGGTGGAGTGGGTGGAGAAGAGTTATAGCAGGAGTGATTTGTTATAGAAGAGTAGTATCTGCGAGAGTAAAAGGGAAAGTTTATAGGACTGTAGTGAGACCTGGGATGTTTTATAGTTTAGAGACTGTGGCATTGAGTAAAAGACAGGAGGTGGAGCTGGAGGTAGCAGAGCTGAAGATGTTGAGGTTTCATTAGGAGTGACAAGGATTGACAGGATTGGAAATTAGTTTATTAGAGGGACTGCGCATGTAGGATGTTTTGGTGACAAGGTGAGGGAGGCGAGATCGAGATGGTTTGGACATGTGCAGAGGAGGGACATGTATATTGGTAGAAGAATGCTGAGGATGAAGCCACCAGGAAGGAGGAAAAGAGAAAGGCCAAGGAGGAGGTTCATGGATGTGGTGAGGGAAGACATGCAGGTAGTTGGTGTGAAAGAGGCAGATGTAGAGGAAAGGGTGGTATGGAGACGGATGATCCGCTGTGGCGACCCCTAATGGGAGCAGCCGAAAGAAGAAGAAGAAGAAGAAGATATTTAGGTTTGATATTTAACACTGAGATAATTAAAGGCTATGTGGTCTTTGGAGAACAACGTCTCAGTGTATGACCCAATCATATACCGCGATTTCATCCGGGCTGACTGCATAACAAGCCCAAAGGCTTTTATGATGGTTGTATTAGTTGTTCGAAGCAAATTTCGAGTATTTCTGATCTTTTTTGAAAATATGTATGTAACCAAAAAATCGATTAAAAATTGTTCAAATACTGTACATAGATTTTTACAATCTTAAAACCACTTACTTCCGGCATCACTGTTATGATTGGTCCGCCCTGAGGAAGAGCCAATCAGACGTGAGTATTCGCGGAGAAACGGCCCAGAGTTTCGAAGTATGCGGATTGACAGGTTTGTAATGCTCAGGTGTGTATATGTGTTAGAGATTGCGTTTGTGTGTGGAACGCTGATCCTGTTCGGTATCCTGAGCACACGGATATGCGGTGAGGGGGCGGAGCTGCGCTCGCGCACAGTTCAGACACTCGCACACAAACGAACTACAATATAATAATAACGTGATTTGATGAGAAAAGATGCGCGAGACGGCGAGTGGAGCAGGACACGGGACACGTACCGGGAGTGTGAGTTACACATCACTACATACATCTGTAATAATTGACGAGTTCCCATTCTGTAGGGTGTTTATACACAACCAGCTGGACATGGTGGAGTGTGTGTGTGTGTGTGTGTGTGTGTGTGTGTGTGTGTGTGTGTGTGTATATAAACATTACACACACATACTCTACATACATCTGTAATAATGACGAGTTCTCATTCTGTAGGGTGTTTATACACAACCAGCTGGACATGGTGGAGTGTGTGTGTGTGTGTGTGTGTATATAAACATTACACACACATACTCTACATACATCTGTAATAATGACGAGTTCTCATTCTGTAGGGTGTTTATACACAACCAGCTGGACATGGTGGAGTGTGTGTGTGTGTGTGTGTGTGTGTGTGTATATATACAGTGAGGAAAATAAGTATTTGAACACCCTGCTATTTTGCAAGTTCTACCACTTAGAAATCATGGAGGGGTCTGAAATTGTCATCGTAGGTGCATGTTCACTGTGAGAGACATAATCTAAAAAAAAAAATCCAGAAATCACAATATATGATTTTTTAACTATTTATTTGTATGATACAGCTGCAAATAAGTATTTGAACACCTGTCTATCAGCTAGAATTCTGACCCTCAAAGACCTGTTAGTCTGCCTTTAAAATGTCCACCTCCACTACATTTATTATCCTAAATTAGATGCACTTGTTTGAGGTCGTTAGCTGCATAAAGACACCTGTCCACCCCATACAATCGGTAAGAATCCAACTACTAACATGGCCAAGACCAAAAAGCTGTCCAAAGACACTAGAGACAAAATTGTACACCTCCACAAGGCTGGAAAGGGCTACGGGGAAATTGCCAAGCAGCTTGGTGAAAAAAGATCCACTGTTGGAGCAATCATTAGAAAATGGAAGAAGCTAAACATGACTGTCAATCTCCCTCGGACTGGGGCTCCATGCAAGAACTCACCTCGTGGGGTCTCATAGATCCTAAGGAAGGTGAGAAATCAGCCCAGAACTACACGGGAGGAGCTGGTCAATGACCTGAAAAGAGCTGGGACCACCGTTTCCAAGGTTACTGTTGGTAATACATTAAGACGTCATGGTTTGAAATCATGCATGGCACGGAAGGTTCCCCTGCTTAAACCAGCACATGTCCAGGCACGTCTTAAGTTTGCCAATGACCATTTGGATGATCCAGAGGAGTCATGGGAGAAAGTCATGTGGTCAGATGAGACCAAAATAGAACTTTTGGGTCATAATTCCACTAAACGTGTTTGGAGGAAGAAGAATGATGAGTACCATCCCAAGAACACCATCCCTACTGTGAAGCATGGGGGTGGTAGCATCATGCTTTGGGGGTGTTTTTCTGCACATGGGACAGGGTGACTGCACTGTATTAAGGAGAGGATGACCGGGGCCATGTATTGCGAGATTTTGGGGAACAACCTCCTTCCCTCAGTTAGAGCATTGAAGATGGGTCGAGGCTGGGTCTTCCAACATGACAATGACCCGGAGCACACAGCCAGGATAACCAAGGAGTGGCTCTGTAAGAAGCATATCAAAGTTCTGGCGTGGCCTAGCCAGTCTCCAGACCTAAACTCAATAGAGAATCTTTGGAGGGAGCTCAAACTCTGTGTTTCTCAGCGACAGGCCATAAACCTGACTGATCTAGAGAAGATCTGTGTGGAGGAGTGGGCTAAAATCCCCCCTGCAGTGTGTGCAAACCTGGTGAAAAACTACAGGAAACGTTTGACCTCTGTAATTGCAAACAAAGGCTACTGTACCAAATATTAACATTGACTTTCTCAGGTGTTCAAATACTTATTTGCAGCTGTATCATACAAATAAATGGTTAAAAAATCATACATTGTGATTTCTGGATTTTTTTTTTTTTAGATTATGTCTCTCACAGTGGACATGCACCTACAATGACAATTTCAGACCCCTCCATGATTTCTAAGTGGGAGAACTTGCAAAATAGCAGGGTGTTCAAATACTTATTTTCCTCACTGTATATATATATATATATATATATATATATATATATATATATATATATATATATATATATATATATATATAAACATTACACACACATACAGTACATACCTCAGTAATAATGACAAGTTCTCATTCTGTAGGGTTTTTATACACAACCAGCTAGACATGGTGATGTGTGGGTGTGTGTGTGTTTGTGTACTACTACTACACACACTAAGTACTACACACACACACACACACACACACACACACACACACACACACACACACACACAATAAACACTACAAACATCGAATAAACACTACATACACACTATAAAGACTGCACACACTTTAAACACCACACATATACACACAGTAAACACTACACAAACACATTATGAAGAATGCACAAACGCACAATATACCCTACGCATGTATACACACAACCACTTGTGTACACTAATACATCCCTCTCAGTGGTGCACTAATAAGTGTGGTACTGTGATTAAGGACACATTCTCTCTCTCTTTCTTACTGAGGTGTGTGTGTGTGTGTGTGTGTGTGTGTGTGTGTGTGTGTGTGTGTGTGTGTGTGTGTGTGTGTGTGTGTGTGCTTGTGTGTGTGTGCTTGTGTGTGCTTGTGTGTATACCCATTATTTACTCACGTTCTCCTTCTGTATTGGTGAGCTGGAGATAACGGGAGGATCACTTTGTTCCTGTTAACTGAGCGAAGCTCACACACACACACACACTCATCTCTGTTACACACACAAAACCATAATAATTGTAAAATCTCACTTGTCATGTGGCCTTTGACCTCTTCTGCTCTGTGTAAATCAGGAATCGAGCGAGGAGGCAGAAAGTGTGTATGTGGAACAGTGTGTCAAAGACATAGTGATAGAAGACAGAGTGTTCATCGCTGATTCTTGTCCTCCATGTGTGTATGAGGGAACAGCGGGATGGGTTCTCCAGCACCAGTCTGTAAGTGGCACACCGCCACTTTAAGTGGCATTAAGCACACGCGCACACACACACACACACACACACACACACACACACACACACACACACACACACACACACACACCACTACTTTATTTACCATTAAACACCCCCCCCCACTTTAATTTCCATTAAACACACCACTGCTTTAATTGCCATTAAACACACACCTCACTGCTTTAATCGGCATTTAAATAATACAGTGTGTACCATGACATTTTACTCTTAGAATTTTAACGACAGCGAGTCAGAGGATGTTCTTCACACAGTGAACCCAAACGAGGTCTTTAATGAGAGTGACAGTGGCACTTCTGACAGTTCTGACCTTGCCCACTCTTTGAATGTGGATACGCCGACTGTGTATCAGGTCGTATATGACATAAGTGGAATAAGCGGGGATCAACAGAAGCAGCAGAAGGTTGATGTTATCTCCATCGAACTCGGTGCGTCTACCAATAATGCATCTTTCTTACTGTTATTTTTTCTTACTTACTATTTTTAAATGTGTTTTATTTGGGTTATAGATATTTTTGAATAAAATGCTTAGCATTGTAGTTGAATAGCTTAATTAATAAGGTGGTGTTAATAAATATAAGAGGATGGTTAATTAAGAAGGTGGTCTTTTATAAATATACAGTAAGAGTCTTTGAATAAGAGTCACCCTCTTATATTCATCAATACCACCTATTTGTTAACACCGCCTTATTAATAACAACCCTTTTACTGTATATTCATTAACACTACCTTATTTATTAATACCACCTTATAAATGAACCACATTTTTATATTCATTAACACTGCCTATTTATTAACACCACCTTGTTTATTAACACCGCCTACTTAATAAGGTGGTGTAATTAATATAAGAGGGTGGTTATTATATAAGAAGGTGGTGTTAATAAATAGGTGGGGTAAATGAATATAGGGTGGTGGTTATTGATAAGGCGAGGTTAATAAATAGGTGATGTAATAAATATAAGAGGGTGGTGATTAATAAGACGGTGTTAATAAATAAGGTGGTGTTAATGTGTGTTCATAATATTACAGATGAATGGAGTTCTCCAGTGCTTATGTCTGACTCGTGTGTGGTGAACGAGCTGCCAATGGTTTCTGCCATTAAAGTGGAACACACCAATCCAGAGCTCAGCCACTCCCCCTCTGAACTTGACCATGCACTTTTCAATCTTAGCCACGCCCCTCACTCCTTTACCGATGGCCTGGTGAGTGGATTAGTGTTTGCTACATCACTTGATCACAGTGACCCTTTAACATGTTAATAATGCTTTTAATATGTTATTTTGATGTTATTACTGTGTTATACTGTGTTAATATTCCAGCTGTACCCAGAACTAAAGCTCACTGAGGAGGAACAGAAGCTCCTCAGTCAGGAGGGTGTGGCCCTTCCTAACAACTTGCCACTCACAAAGGTACCAACATTCCAGTAACACCCATACTGTAACTGTAAAAACACTAAATAAGTCACGGTTGTGTCTCAAATCACACATTGCTGTACTAAATTCCAGAGCAGCTGTTTTATAAGACTTTTAAAACCCTTTTTTTTTTTTTTTTTTTTTTTTTATCTGTAGGGAATAGCACTCAGCTTGCATTAAGTTGTGGTTTGGGACATGTGCTGTGTCCCCAATCACACACTAATTTACTGTTATTTACCTGCACTGGTTTACACACTTATTAATATAAATGCATGTGGTTTAAAACACAGCTTTTATTTGTGTGTGTGTGTGTGTGTGTGTGTGTGTGTGTGTGTGTGTGTGTACACACATGTTTGTGTGGATATAGGCGGAGGAGAGAATACTGAAAAAAGTGAGGCGTAAAATTCGTAATAAACAATCAGCTCAGGACAGCAGACGCCGCAAAAAAGAGTACATCGACGGTCTGGAGGACAGGTGCACTTTATATAAATATTAATAAACAAATAACAAATCAACAACAATAATAAAACCTGCATATGTGTGTGTGTTTGTGTATCAGGGTTGCATCATGTTCCGCACAGAATAAGGAACTTCAGAGAACAGTGGAGCATCTGGAGAAACACAACATGTGAGAAACGCACGCACGCACACACAAACATACAAACAAACACACAGAGTTTCATACACTTTTATTTACATTCATAACAGGTCAATGTAAAACCCCAATTCCAAAAACTCTGGGTCAAAGCTCATTATAATGGACTGGGGCAAAGTGGAAAACTGGTCTGTGGTCAGATGAATTTAAATTTTAAATTTATTTTGGAAATCATGGATGCTGCATCCTCCATATTAAAGAGGAGAGGGACCATTCAGCTTTTTATCAGTGCAGAGTTTCAGAAGCCTCTTTGATGGTATGGCTTTGTAGTAGAAGAGTCCAGTGCTTTATGAAACTAAAAATATGACGAAGAAAATCCAGGACTGTTGAGCAGTTAGAATCCTGTATCAGACACAATTGAGATAACATTCCTCCCAAAAAACTCCAGCAACTATTCTCTTAAGTTCCCAGATGTATACCCTATTTTCCGGACTATAAGCCGCTACTTTTTTCCCCCACTCTTTGAACCCTGCGCCTTAAACAACACATTTTTAATGGGTTTTTCCCGGTTTCACAAACTTCAAGCCAAAAAACTGAGCCCCATAAGATTAGACCAATGAAATTGCCGAACGGGTTCAGATTAAATCAGATGCGCTCCCACTGAATCGGGCCGCACCACATCATAAATATGGATGATGTTCCTCTGACGTTTGACCTGCCGCTCACTCGGACTGTCAACAGGAAATGTGAATAATTCGTCACCCTCAAAACAACCGGGCATGAAAACACCGATTCACCTGTGTTCTGAGCTGCACGGAATCGGGAGAAAAGCTTCACCAATGGTAATTTTTAAACGCACGACGATGACAAAAGATAAACTCCAGAGAGAAATTGTTGTGAAAGGAAGAAGGAAGACTGTGAACAATGACCTTCTTGGTAGGCTACTGTTTAGATACAAGCCGTGTAACAGACACTGACTTTCGTTAAAGCCTGTGTAAAGTTCATTAGTTTTAATGTAGACAGGTGTGGTTTATAGACAGGTGCGGTGTATTTATGTTCAAAATAAAAATCTTTGTCAAATTCAGTGGGTGCGGCTTATATATGGGTGCGCTTAATAGTCCGGAAATTACTGTACTGACTGTTGTTAAAAGAAGAGGGAATGCTATACAGTAGCATAAACATGGACCTGTCCCAACTTCATTAATGTGTTGTGGCCATTAAATTCAGAATTGCTTTATTCTTTTCTTTACATTTACTTAATGTAATCATTTGATTTTTTTTTGTTCTTTTCTGAATACCTTGTGGGTTTATGACATTTAAAAATCATTGCATTCTGTTTTATTCACAGTTTAGACAGCGTCCCAACTTTTTTAGGATTTGGGTTGCAAAAGTGTGTGTTATAAATTATAAATGTAGGTCTGTATCAGTTTACTAGATAAGTATGATGTTTGGCAGATAAATTAGCGGTGTCTGTTTGTCTGTGTGCACACTGCTTTGGGTGTGTGTGTGTGTGTGTGTGTGTGTGTGCGTGCATGGGTGCGTTTGTTTTTCTGTGTCTCTGTGTCTATATGTATGTGTTTAGGTCTCTGTTAACACAGCTGAGGAAGTTACAGTCTCTGGTGAAACAGACGGCGAGTAAAGCGGCTCAGACCAGCACCTGCATCGTGGTCAGTGCATTTCATTATAATTTCGGTGTTAAAGGATAATCACTAAATGAATGCTAATAAGTAATTTATGTCTAACTTGCTAATTCTGCTCCACCATGATAGCTAAATGAAATTTTCTGTGTTAAGAACAGGGGTTGGTGAATAAATAATGGAATTATTTACGTTGCTGATCACTAAGTTTTTTTTCTTTTTTTCAGATTTTGCTCTTCTCTTTAACCTTGATTATTTTCCCAAGTTTCCGTCCATTTAGTCTGAGCACTCAAGCTTTAGATAGCACGTACACGCCCACTGGAGGTATGGCTTCTGACTAGCATTTAACAATCCGCTCATCACATGACATGCATCTGCACTTTGATTGGCCTAGAACACTCATATTTCTGTAATAAATTCAGGATTTTGTTTTTTTCCCTCTGTGAAGTAATTTCCAGAAACATCCTAAACGATGAAGCATCTCCTCTTGCCCCATCTGAGAATGCAGAAGATGATAAATCCCTCCTTACTGAGTTCCAATCAGTGGTGGAGATGCAGCGAGGGGTGAACTATGACACAGATGACTCAAACAGAGATGATAGGCTACAGGAAATACTGCTTCAAGAGGATACACAGAAAGGAAACGACTCTGCGACAGAGAAAAATGGAAAGGAGTTCGTGAACGTCAACTTGCAGTCTCCTCCAGCAGGGGGTGCTGTGGTGGATGTTGACGCAACTAAACCTGCTCATGCTGACGAAATGTAGTAACACGAAGTACTAATTTTATTAAAGGACGCTAATGGGCCATGTCCCAAATCAGTCGCACTATATACAGGTACGTTAGTAGCTGCACTACTGGGACAGAGCAGCTATGATGGCTGGTATGACTTCTTTTTTAATATTAGTGGGTGTATCTCAGTGCTGTAGTGCACATTTTGGTGGCTTAGGACAGTGGGTGGGCTGTGTCTCAAATCACCAGTTTGGTATCGAGGTGATTTTTTTCTGTTCTGTTTAACGTCTTTATTTTCTATAATAAACATCATCACGATGTCAAACGTGTTTGTGTGTGTGTAATCTTCTAGCTTGTTTGTTTAGGATTTTGAGAGGGAGGCCTGAGTACATTGATCAGGGTTCCAACGGGTCATGGAATTTCTGGAATATTATGGAATTCCAGTCAGGGAATCTTATATATTTTATGTCCAAGTCATGGAATATCAGGGATTTTTCTTTGTCGCATTAATTTAAATTTCCATAATTATTTTAACATCTTTCATGTGATCACCATAGATCAGTAAACTGCTGTAAATCCCACTGATTTTCAGACATATTCACCAATGCACTGGCTGGAAATGTCAAATGTACATACATCAGATTCTGTACCATTTTGGATGCGTGTGAATGACGTAAACGTCCGTGCTATGACTATTAGTTGTCATAGTAGATAATCCACTCAGTGTAATTTTTCACACCCAAGAGATATTTGCATTTCAGTATAAATAGCAATATTATAAAATAAGTATAAATAGCGATAAAATATTTAAAAGAAATAACAATTCAATATGGAATATAAAACAATATATACATTTAAAAAAATAAAAAATATTTAAAAAGTTAAATAAACATTAGAACTTACAAGAATTTAGGTAAATAATAAACTCATCTGACTCCGTGTCAGAAGGGTAGAAAGCAACACTAACAACATTTATCAAATTCCTCTTAACTCTTTTCTTCTTTCTTTCCTCTTAACTTCTTTCTTTCTTTCTTTCTTTCTTCTTAACTCCTTTCTTTCTTTCTTTCCTCTTAACTCCTTTCTTTCTTTCTTACTTTCCTCTTAACTAATTTTTCTTTTATTCTTTCTTTCTTTCCTCTTAACTACTTTCTTTCTTTCTTTTTCTTTTCTTCTTTCTTTTTGTCCAAAGCTTTTAATGACTCCCTCAGCTCTGCTTTGTCAGGCTTCTCCATTGAATATTTCCTGCTTAGGGTTTCATGCAGGATGCTGAACAGAACAAAAATATATTATTAGCAACACTTAATTAAATGTGTAATCCAATGTCTAAAAGTGTACTTAACATCTAAAATACCTTTTTGAAAACATCTGGGCAAGCATAAACAACTCAAAACTGCTTCAGAAGGTGTGAGGTCACCGTTTGATTGTGGGGGGAATTTACCCTGTAAAGAGGAGCAATCCAGACATGATTACATGGAATACACAATAACCATTTAATGCACAATACCAAAAAATAATGTAAAAACATTTGTATAACACTCTTACCCAGTTTGTGGATTGTTTTCAGATGTTGTACTGCTTCCTGTAAAAGCTAAAACTGGGAAAGTTTTAATGGATTTTAACTTCCCTTGTTTTGCAAAATAACTTAAAAGGTTTACATTAATGCTAGATGGAAAATGTTTAACATGAGCATATACTGATTTTGTTAACTTTTTTAGACTTGCAAACAATGAGAGGAACAATACACATGAGAACATGAGAGTAGTTCCCCTAACGCTTTAAAACATGATTAAAGCAAACTTACCTCACTGGTCACATTTTGTGTCCTTTTCAGCCTTTTTTTTTTATATATTTAGCAGTTCTCCCTCTGTCCTTTGTTGTATCATCTCCACTTTTCTTTTGGGCAACTCGAGTCTATTGCTGACTGGCGCAAATGGCCTCCAGCTTTGTAGTGAGCCCCACTGCTAAAGTACTCTGACCTGCAATCATTTGCTTTATCAGGTAATTTGTGCTGACTGGACCTAATGGAGTAGAAAAACTTAGATTTCTTCTGCATGCCATTGCAAAAATTCTCAAACAACAAATACTAACTATCTAGATATGGAAAATACTTTATACATCTTCACAAACAATAATCCTGCTGTCAGGCTGCAGACGCGGAAGCCGATATAGTCCGATCATTGTCCTTTTATTTCAAAAACCGTACAACACAAAAACACTCATAAGCCGTTGAAAACAACGAACAAAGACATCCGCTCGATACGCGTTGTCCGCTATGAGTTCGAATGTCTCAAGCATAATCCATAAAGCCTTCGGCAATGAGTAATCCAAGTCGGAAGTGGAATTCGGATATACAGCCGGCGGTCGCGCAGCCACGCGATTGTCCAGCTTGACAATATAACGACCGACAGCCTGTGACTCAAGAACGTGAGTTTAAGTAGTCTGTTCTTTAATGAGCCACAGCTGTTGGTAATCTTGGAAAGCAGCGTGACTGCTATCGAGGGGGGCGTGGCAGGGTGAATCCCTGACAGCTACAGAGGGGGGCGTGGCAGGGTGAATCCCTGACACCTGCTCTGTATCACTCATTTTAAAGACATAAATAGTATTGGAAAGGACAATTTGCTATTGATAAATCGTGGAAAAAAGCACAGCGCTAAGTAGCTATTTGCTTATGCAGTTATTATATCGCCGATTGGTTAATTTTGACGTTATTATTAATTAACTTTGTATTCATTTATTTCTTATATTGTAGTTTTTAGTGATTTACAACACATCCAGCTTTTCCCCTCCCATTAGGAACAGAGCAGACATCTAACACCTTTCACTCACAACGATCAGACATTAGCATATTAAAGGGAGTATTTTATTCCTTATTTTCCGTCAAATGCCACGGTTTCCTGAGTATGTCCGCTTACTTGAGTTACGTGGTTGTTTGCGGACATTTACGATTTTGTGTAACCTGGGTCCCTTTTTATCTGCATACATCTGATAAACAATTAAGTGGGAGTTTACTGTTTCCTAATCTTTCCGGATTCTGCTCTGTTCATGCAGTGTGGTGTTAAAAGTAGACGACAGAAAGGCTAAATGTAAAGTTTGTAAAACAACTATTGAGCATACATCAAATAATTGAGAGGGAGTACATTGCAGACACACAGTAAAAAGCATGCTAACCCAATGAAGCTGAAACTAGCATCATCTTTGGCAGCCTCCCCATATAGTACAAAAGAAAAGCAGTCAGCTAATGAATCCGCTCCCATCTCCAGCCATGACAGCAGTGTGAGACACAGTTGAAATCTTGTGGTGCCTTAAGCTTGCTGAGTCCCTCTGGTCATACAGATTATCAGAACAAATTTGTATATAGCTATAACTTTAGCAAGCTAGTTATAAGTAAAAATTTATATTTTTAAGTGTAGCCTATGTTAGATAGCATAAGTGGTCGCTGACATAATTCAAATTGTAGCTAATTAGGTTGCGAGCTAATTACTGTTAACTCGATAATAGTTTTAATCAATGTTGTATTGATGTTTAGGATAATTGAAAAGATTGACAAGGCAGTTGCAACCACTCCTCCCCAAAACCTAATAGGTATATTTTGAGGCAGTTGTGCTCTATTTTGTACAGAGACAAAAGAAAAGGAATGAAACAGGTGGGTAATGTTAATTTTCTTTTTTTTTTGTGTGTGTGGTGTTTTTATTCGTGTCTTTTTTTTTTTTTTAACACTGTCTTTTACACTATTGACAAATTAAACTGAATTCAGGAAATCTGATTTTTCTTTAAACTTTTTCTTTAAACTCTTAAAAATTTCATTAAACTCTCATTGGCTGTTTCAGATGAGTATAATTAAGAACTATTTCTTAAAAAAAAAAAAAAAAAAGAATTATATGCAAGTTGGGGGGATCTGGTGAGATTCACTAGAAGAGCAAGTGTATTGCGAGATGGTATCACTCACTCAAAGTGGTGTGGTGTTCCTGGGGTAGAGAAAGTATAAACCTTGCTGTACCGAGTTAAAATAAAGCCTTAAGTTGCTCACACACTTGATTCAATGAGGTGTCAGTGTTAGAAAAAGGAATAAAAAAACTTTATTAAAACTAGCCATAAAAATGCAAGTAAAAAACAATGTACATCACACACACACTGAACATCTTATCATAAGGAATCACATTCAGAAACAGTGTGTACATAAGAGTGTGTAGGCACTGAAATCTCACACACACACACACACACACACACACACACACACACACACACACACACACACACACACACACACACACACACACACACACACACAGAGAGAAAACATGCATACTCACATGGTTACAAAGACACTTTAGCAGCCTTATGACTGCCACGCACACACATACACACTCTTTAGCAGCTTGGGAGAAAACACAGTCGGCGTCACAGTCTCTTGACATTGCGTTTGCTCTGTGCGCTGCCTGGTAACAGCTGGCTCCGGCCATTCCTGCGGGAGTGCATGTTGGGAAGGCGTGTGCAGTCCGCCGAGCCATGATAGGTTCGCAGACAGGAAGTGCAGAAATGAAACACACACTCGCTCCAGCTACACACACCTTCAGCCTTTACAGAGTTACAACGAGCGGGACGCTCACACCGGGGACATGGACGGAGACATTCGTCACTGAACAGTGTCTTTGCAACCTGATGGAGAGGGGAGACACACAAATAAAAATGCATTTTAACCTAATGTTGGCATGTAGCTTTCAGTACCATATGTAGTAGCAAATATCTAAACTTTGACACACACATTTTCGAAACCTAGAGTCAAGTATGCTAGAGCTACCAAGTTTGTACACACACCTGCAGGAACTGTTGCCGTTTCATGGAGGGTGGAGTGTGTGCATGGGTGCCATTAGTTGCAGGAGTGAGTGTGTGAGCACTGGGCGTTTTAGCCTGAGCTTGAACACTGCCAAGAGCCGAGCGACACGCCAGGGTTAACCGCGTCTCTGCATCCACCACTCGAGCAGCTCCACCCATCTGAAACACACACCAGTAGTAACATTTGACCACACAAACACAGGTTTCAACAACTAACGGCACTCACCTCCAGTACGCGTTTCTGCTCTCGTTCATACATTCTCCTTCTGCGATTCGCCTTCCTGTCCTGCAGGATTATATCGCTCCAGGAGTCACACACCCGAGTACACCTGCTCACACACAGTTAAAAGTACTGAATCAGTGTCTCCTAACTTCTCTGATCTGTGTTTAAAACTTGTTTGTAACAATTTACTATTCCTCCTGTATATCTGTGCATGTGTATGTGTGTGTGTTAGTTAGTGCGTGCCTCACATTTGCAAGTCTTTGGCAGAGAGCAGCTGCAGGATGGAGGAAAGGATGTGGTGCAGATTCCTCACGTAAAGCTCACTGAGAACATCCACCTTACCTAAACCCATCTTCCGGCCAATCAAGTGAGAGAGCGGCAGGTGCGTTGTGATTGGATGGTCAAGGTCATGTGAGAGGTTTAGGCATGTGCTGATTGACCGCTCAAGGTCATGTGAGAGAGTAAAGGAGCGGCTTAGAGCCTCCATGGCTTGCAATGCAGGAGTGAGCGACAGATCATGTTGAGTCACCCTAAGAGGCGGAGTCTCTGCAAACACCTCTTCCTCCAACTTTAGGCCCTGCCCATTCATGCACTGACCTTTGACCTCGTCATCTGATTGTGAGCCCTCCCTGAGTGTGGACAGTCTGCGTTGGTGATCAAGTCTGGAGCGGCGGTGGTCTCGGCCGAGTGCAACCCGTGATGCACCCTCCTGGAATGAACAGTCATCACCACCATCCTCTAAGCCATCCAATCGCAGTGAACCAAAGCCACTGTCCTCAGACATGTTCAGTCCGGAGAGAGGAGTGTGTGAAGGAGTACTCAACACGCTCAGGCTCTCAGACAGATCAGCCGCTAGACGGGTCACAGGGGTCTGGAAGCCTTCTCGTCCCCGCTGCATCTCCGGTGTCTCAGACGGCAACAGGCCCGAGATGATGCTTTCATCCAAGTCAGGCTCAGACAAAGGGGGGCTTGCCTCATCCTTCCCGTCCTCCAGCGTGGACGTAACAGCCTGAGAGAACATCAGACGGCGCTTCATGCAGACCAAGGCCCCTGCGTCTGACCTGAGCGTGCTGTAAGAGAGCGGGCCACTAAGGAGGCCATCCGGAGACTCTGCTTCTCCTTGTGTGCACGCATCCCTGCAGCCCAGTGTCCTGGACACACTCATCTTCATGTCAGTAAAGGATTTGGATGCGAGGATACGTCTGCGCAAAGACACATCTTTCTTGGTCAGTTTGGGAGTCTCACACCATTGCGGGTGACATAGGTATTGACTGTCTCTCCCCCGTCTCTGAAGGCTGGACAAGTTCTCCTTCTGTGTGTCCACAATGCTGAAGTGGACACTCTCCTTCCCACATGTCCTGGTGTCATCGCCGTGCGAGTAAGTGTGTGTGAGCTCACAGGATTGGTGATGGATGGATTTCTGGACCCAGCCTGCACTGTCCATGTCTCCTAGTTAGGATTCTTACAACTAGTGGAGACAGGTACGAGTCTCACGCTCCTGCTGGGACAAAATTATAAACACATTCAATTTTATAGAAAAAAACATTTACACTAAAAAGATATTTTTTTAATAGAATATGTATAGTAGTTTCATCAATGACGAAATAAGCTGGTTTAATAAAAAAAATTATAATACAAGGAATGATCTGTTTTACAACATTCATAAAACAAAAAACACCCACACAACACTCAAACACACTGCATTACCGGGTCCCCTACATCCGGGCGTTGAGCAAAACCCTAGACAACCCTCATCATGATCTCGTGCGTGTGTGTGTGTGTGTGTGTGTGTGTGTGTGTGTGTGTGTGTGTGTGTGTGTGTGTGTGTGTGTGTGTGTTGCAGAAGGAGATCAGGTAGACAGAGTTAAGGTGAGTGAAGTGTGAGGAGCAGTGTGACAGAACTGTTTCCGGTGCTCGGGGGATTTTGAATGAAAGCAGCACTGATGAGAAGAATAACGGCTCGCTGTTGCTATGGTTCCAGAACGCGTACTCCACAGACAGTACCTCCCCTGCGCGTGAGCTCCACCGTTTAAATCGCCGCGCGCGGAAAACAGCACCGAGAGCGGCAAATACACGCGCGCGCACGCGCACCATTGCGTAAAATAAAACGAGCCTAATTTATCATTAAAAGTAAAACATCCGGTTTTTTCATTTACAACGAATTTAATACAATAAAAAATACAAAATCACCCCGTGTTCAAGTATAAATCTCATATTTCATGTATCACTGTGTGTGTGTGTGTGTGTGTGTGTGTGTGTGTGTGTGTGTGTGTGTGTGTGTGTGTGTGTGTGTGTGTGTACACAGCAAACGAGTCCTAAACCCTAGGTTCAAGGTTTCTGCCTTATGCCGTCTCGGGGAGTTTTTCTTTGCCACAGTCGGCTCACTAATCAGATACAAACTTGCACTTTTAAAGAACGTATTCACTTTTTTTCACCACATTATCTGTGTAAAGCTGCTCTAAGACAATGTTCATTGTTTAAAGCGCTATACAAATAAATATGAATTTAATGATCAACACCCATCGGCTAATCAATCAGCAGAGATCATAAACACACTACTCAAATCATCATTCAACTAATGACTAACCCAGCGCGCGCGCGCGCGCGCGCACACACACACACGGTACACGAGTACACGAGTACATTACATTAAACCAGTACCCGCGCGCGCCCCGGTCTCTCTCCCTGCAGCTTAGTGGAGTCTCTCGCAGTAAAACAGTGGCAGCTCAGCGCGCGCACCGCCACCGTTCATATTTGCCTCTTCGCGTTGATTGGTCAATGACGCACTTCCGGGTTATTTACCTGGCTGTTAGGGTCAGAATATTTGTTTTTTTCTTTTTTAAACATGAAGGAATAAAAAAATCACCGGTTTCATAATAAACATCTTAATATTTTTTATTTTGTATAGAGAACAAACAAATAGAAATATAAACAATTAAAAGTTCGTTTAAAACTATATAAAAGTATGTATCTCTCTTAATTTTCTATTTTAGTTTCAAAGCATATTGGCATCATATATAAAAAAATATTTTAAAAGTAATAAAAAGGCGGCTCTTTCACACACTCTCTCTCTCTCTCTCTCTCTCTCTCTCTCTCTCTCTCTCTCTCTCTCATTCTCTCTGCTGACTCCGCCCACACATACATTGCCATGGAAACCCTGCGCGTGGCTCAGAGTTTGACTCGGCGCGAGAGTAAGCAGACAGACAGCAAGTGAACGAAACTCGAGATTTTGCGGTATTTTCGTATTTTTTTTTTTGCAGCTTTACTGTTTTAGTCTCAGCTGCACTTGGTAAGATCTTGGGTAAGTTTATCAGCGCAATAAACCAGATTTTATTTCTCACTCCAGCAGTTTTATAACTGCAGCTCTGTAATCTGACCGTTAGCCTGTTAGCTCTGAGTCTCTCTGTGCTCACATATGTAACGCAAATAAAGGTTATAATTAATAATAATAAGAGGTAGAAGCAAAGAAAGAAGAGGATGATGATGATGAGGAGGAGGAGGAGGAGGAGGAGAAGGATGAATACAGATGTTTAGATGTTGTTACTACTCAAAAATACTTTTCATTCAAGTAAATATATATTTATTTCTGACTATAAAGTGACTTATGCACATTGATAACCAGGTGTATAATGAAGTGTCAGTAAACATTATTGAGTTGATGTTGATGTACAGTCTTCTCTGGATTATTTGTGTACATTCCAAAGCTGTTGTTTAGAAGGAAAAGTTTATCAGTGAAGACTGTGGAACACGTCTCAGGTTATGGCTTTAAGGTTATGGCTTTAATATTTGGAGTAAGTTTTAGTGTAAGTTATAGAGTAAATAACAGGGTTTGTGGTATGTAGAGAAGTTTAGCACGACCACATCCCCACCTGTTTACTGTGATATTCCTGTACACACACATACAGAGAAAAGAGGAATAATGAGTGTGAGAGAGGCCATGTCCTCTCTACAGATGACATCATCAGTGGGCAAATTACACACACTTCCTGTGGAGCACCTGGACTACACCTACATCCAAAAGTGTGGAGATTTGAAATACCTGGAAAAGATTCTGCATGTGCTCAGGTATGTCCTCAAAATTACATGCACATGTACATATTTCACTGTTTATTGGTTAATAATATATCGACGCCGTCCTTCAGGTCAGGCAAAGAGGGGATGTATCCACACCTGATCGAATTCTGTGAGAAGCGCATTGAGTCTTTGGACCCTAAACATCGCATTCTGAGAAAGGACATGTGTCCAGCAACCTCTGCCTCCTTCTCCACAGAAGAGTGGAGCAACATCACTGAAGACTTACAGGTGTCATTACCCTCACATCATTATCTTCTTTACTTTTACAGTCTTACAGCATTGTCATGTTGATGTATTATTATAAACCTAACTGGTGCTTAAACACAGGAAAGCCAGTGTGATGTGTGCACTGTCTGAGAGTTCATAATGTTGATGAAGTGTGTGTGTGTGTGTGTGTGTGTGTGTGTGTGTTGTGTGTGTGTGTGTGTGTGTGTGTGTGTGTGTGTGTGTGTGTGTGTGTGTGTGTGTGTGTGTGTGTGTGTGTGATGTTCCCAGGCCTGGCAGAGAGAGATCACAGAAAGTGAGCAGCAGCTCAAACAATCACCACTCTTTAATGCTAACACACTCCCACCTGTAAACAATCGCACACTCCAGGTATACACACACACACACACCCACACACACACACACACACACATACAAACACACACACACAGTTTCTCCCTTAATGTTGTCAGCTGTTTGTCTGCTCATTTCAGCACTGATACTGTCCTCTATTCATATGACCTTTTCCTCCTGTTCATAAGTATAAGTTCATAATTTTTACAGCAGCGCTGAGGGAGTCATGGGGTGGACGTTGTTAATGACAGGTTGTATATATTCATAAAAATCAAACAAATCCTTAAATGGTTGTAGTGGTGTCAGATAGAGGCTGGCACTGAGGTTACACTGCAGCTAACACTGGAGCTTGCAGAGTGTGTTCTGTGTATGTCATGTCACTGTAATGCTTAAAACTCCTTAAAAAATAATTTCGAATTATTTTTATTTAGTTAAATTACATGTTACTATCACTATTTTGGGTGCTGCTCTGACAGCGTGTCCCTGCTGGAAATGAACACAGGTGTGTGAGGGATGTCATGTCTTTCTCTTCACACAGAGACCCAAAAACACCACAGCCACTTTAACACACAGGAAAAGATCTGCTGTTCCTCGTGCATACAGCGACTGGGACAGGTGTGTGTGTGTGTGTGTGTGTGTGTGTGTGTGTGTGTGTGTGTGTGTGTGTGTGTGTGTGTGTGTGTGTGTGTGTGTGTGTGTGTGAATATATTTGTGTGTGTGTGTGTGTGTCTCTGTGTGTGTGTACATGTTCGATTGGGTGTGTGTGTGTGTGTGTGTGTGTGTGTGTGTGTGTGTGTGTGTGTGTGTGTGCATGTGAGGTGTGTGTGCATGAATGAGTGAGTGTACCATATACATAGGCTGATTCTTACTATATTGCAGGTTTGATGTTGATAAAGAATGTGCAAAGATAGAGGAGGGTGTAAATAACAACGACGCCCCTGCTGTGATAAACTCTGCACACGCAGACATCAAACAACACATTGACACTTCAGGTGAGTTCTGTTTCAAATGCGCATACACACACACACACACACACACACACTCAAGGACTGTAATGAAATCACATCACATCATGCTACACAGTTTGTTCTAAAAATATATAGCCTAGATCTATTTCTATTCCAATCAAGAACTGCACCATGTATATGGATTAGAGAATAGAAAAGATGGCACCATTTTATATTTGAAGTTTAATCGATTCCTCTATTATTTGAATTCTTTTTATTTATTTATCTGTTTGTTTGTTTATTTATTTCAGCTCTGACATTGCAGGAGAAATGTGTGTTAGCCACTAGAGAGAGGGAAAAAGGAAATGAGTCCTTCAGAGCAAACGATTGGAACGAAGCCATAGTCTACTACACCAGGTCAGCTCTCACAGGCACACACACACACACACACACACACACACACACACACAAACTTACTGTAAAATGAATGTGCCTACAGCACATTAATGAAACACTTCATACATTTGTATCTGTGTATGTTTGTGTGTGTGTGTGTGTGTGTGTGTGTGTGTGTGTGTGTGTATAGGAGTCTGTCGATCTTGCCCACAGTAGCTGGGTTTAATAATCGAGCTCAGGCTGAGATTAAACTGCAGCGCTGGCCTGATGCACTAAGAGACTGTGATGCTGTACTGCAGATTGAAGCACACAACTGTAAAGGTAAGAGTCCTTGACCTGATCTCTTCTAACCCAATCTCATCTGATCACACACACACACGCCTTACACCCTTTTCCATTATCCATTTTACTCCATTAGCATCACCTGAATCCACATGTGCGTATGTTTGTTTTGTAGCTCTGCTGCGTCGTGCGACTGCATACACACACCTGGGGAAGCTACAGGCAGCACATGATGACATCACATTTGTACTTCAGATTGAACCTTACAATATCATAGCACAGGTAGGAAAACACACACATAACACACACTTGTATTCACTTGTACAACAGATTTTGTGTATATATTTGTGTGTGTGTGTGTTATGTGTGTGTGTGTGTGTGTTTTACTACCTGTGCTGTATGTGTGTGTTTTTGTGAACAGAAATTTTTACAGGATGTGAATAAGCAAATAAATACAGAGCTGCAGCACAAACCAAACCCGCTTGCTAAGGGCAAAAAGATTTTTATCCAGGAAGTACAGGAGGAAAGGGATGAAGAGAAAAATGGTGAGACATGTGACATCATAACACACTGATCATCATATTGACTATAACTGACCGTGTAATCTGCACTGCAGTGTCTGTGCATGTATATGAATACTTGTTGTCTCATGTTTGGTCTCAACACACTTTGCTTGTGATTGGCCACACTGGTTGCCCTCCTGTATCCAATGTTTTGTATAGTGTTTTTAACAATGGACATGATCACAACACAGCTTTACAGAAATAAATAGATTAGATGTAAGGGTGGTGAGAAAAACTCAGAGAGAAGATATGACAATGGAACCTTGGGAAGAAAACAAACTGTATACAATCTATATCTCTGTCCTGTTTCCTCTCAGATGCTAAAACTGGAGTCGACAAACCTGCTCACTGGGACAAAAAAGGACAGACAGACGGAGAGACAAAAAGACAGATGGAAATTAAAACAGATGAAGAGACAGAGAGAAAGAACGATGGAGTGAGACATGGTGTGGACGCAGCAACTGCAAGAAGTGAAGGAAATGAGCTGTACAGGATCGGACAATATGGAGCTGCAGCTGAGAAATATACACACGGCATTACAACACTTACACAATCAGGTACAATTACATACCACACACACACACACACACACACACACACGTTGCCCTGACCCTGTGAGTCCATTAGTCTGTGTGTGTATGTTTTGTCTGCAGGTGTATACACTGAGGAGGACATGTTTGTTCTGTACTGTAACAGAGCTGCATGCTTCCTGAAGATGGGACAGTGTTCTGAGTGTGTGTCAGACTGCAGTCGGTGAGCGGTACACCTTACACACTACACCTTATACCATACTATCTGCATTTTACACTCTACTCCCTGCATCATATCCACTGCAACGACTTCTACACCTACAACATATCCCCGGCACCCTGCACTGTACAATCTAACCACTACCCCTATATCCTACACCCAGCATCTTAAATTCTTTATTCTACACCCTACACTTTATAGCCTGTATCTTACATATTATACACTACACCTTACATCCTGCACTCCTATATCTAATATACTACATTGTATAACCTCCACTCTACACACTACAGTACAGTAACAACTCTAAACCACCCTAATCCCTCATCTATATGTAACCATAAATCATGTGTTTATGTGCACGGTTGTGTGTATCAGAGCTCTGCAGCTAAAGCCGTTCGGTGTGAAAGCTCTGTTGAGGCGGGCGATGGCGTTTGAAGCTCTAGAACAGTTTCGACTCGCTTTTGTGGATTACAGAACTGTACAACAAATACACAACACTTACTGTGTACAGCAGCATGTCAACAGGTAACACATATAGTAGATATACACACGTCACCAAAAAAGTTCATTATGGTATGATATAAATGATTTAAAGTTTCATGTGGTTCACAATGAGGAACTCTGTGTGTGTGATGTAAAGGCTCACTCAGGTGCTGATGGAGCTGGATGGTACTGACTGGAGAACAAAACTGCCAGAGGTTCCACTTGTCCCAGTATCAGCTCAGTGTGATGTTACAGAGACCCTGCCCGCATCGCAAACCACACCCAACACACACACTTTGCCAACAATGACAAGTTCTTCTAATGCGGAGACTTTGACTACCATGAAGACTCCTCTCTCCAAACATATGGAGATCCACACAAAGGCTCCACCCATTTCTGGTCCATCTCAAACACGCAGGCGCATCAGCATATTAGAGGTTGTGTATGGATTTGTGTGTGTGCCTTTTAGCAATTAATTCACATGTAAGTCCATCCACTCATACGTGTGTGTGTGTGTGTGTGTGTGTGTGTGTGTGTGTGTGTGTGTGTGTGTGTGTGTGTGTGTGTGTGTGTGTGTGTGTTTGTGCAGGTGGAGAGTGATAATGATGAGGATGAAGATGGTGTTGATAATGATAAAGATGATGGTGATAAAGATGATGCCGATGGTGATGGTAGAGATGATCTTATCGATGACGTCAAGACCTTCAGTCCAGCTAATGTCTTTGAGTTTGGACAAGCATTGAATGCAGCCCGTTACCGTGGTGACCTGGTGACGTGTGCTCGGCTCATGAGGAGCGTGCCACCTCATACCCTTCCTCACCACATCAGCACACAGCTAGACACACAAACACTCAGTTTCATCATACACACTCTGCGCACACACATCCTCCCTACTGAGCCCAGCCTGGTGTATCATCTCCTCACACATCTGCACACAGCTGAGAGGTTCACGGTGAGGTCATGTGCAAACACCCACACACACGTGCGCACACACACACTCCTCACACACAGATGTGTATGCCATCTAGTGATGGCAGCTGATTCTGGACTCTTAACTCTCAATCTAATTGTGGCCCTACTATTTCCCATAAAGTTAATTTTAGATAGATTACGATTATAGGTATTACTGGTGCCGGTATTACTTAGCAGGTTCAGATCCTATCTCTCTGGGCACACTCAGTTTGTTAAACTTAAACATTTCAGATCATACTCCTCATCTGTTACCACTGGTCATCCCAGCTCTATTTGTCCTCCAAGCAAAATTGTACTCTTCTTTTCTTTTTTTTTTTGAATTGTTAAGAGGAGATTAAATCTTGTTTCTCATGCAATTTTTTCAAGCTGAATATTGACAGAACAGAGTTTCTTCTGGTTGGCACTCAATCCAGTTAGTCAAAATTCAATAGTTTCTCATCTTCTATTGATAATTCTATAATCTTATAATTCTTATCAGGGTAAGAGTCTGGGTGTCATCCTTGATAGTACATTGTCTTTTAAAATGCACGTGAACAATTCTACTCGGTCTGCATACGTCTGGTACGTCACATCCAATTCCACAGCTATTCTTGTACATGCTTTAGTTACCTCGCATATTGATTATTATAACTCTTTTCTGTTTGAGCTACCTCATAAACTTCAATTGGTCCAGAACTCAGCTGCAAGTATAATAAAGTGTATTCTCGGATCTTTTTCCTCTGGTTCTCTTGCTGTACCTTCCGTTTGTTTAGTCACGTTGGGGTCTAGAGCATTTAGCTGGGCTGCTCCTCATCTTTGGAATTCTGTTCCACAATCTGTATGAGTAATTGTCTGACCACCTTTAAATCATGCCTCAAAACTCATCTATTTAAATATGCTTTTTCTGATCATTTTTACTAGTTAACAGCTGTTGTTCGTTGTTTGTCTTGATTTTATAATTATAAATGAATTGCACTTAAGGTGTCCTTAAGTGTTTTGAAAGGCACCTTTTAAATAAAAAGTATTATTATTATTATTATTATTATTATTATTACACTCTCCTGACATTTATTCTGTGTATTACTTAATGATACAATACCCTTATATATGTTTGTGTGTGTGTGTGTGTGTGTGTGTGTGTGTGTGTTTGTAGGTGGCTCTGATGCTGATGGACAGAGAAGAGAGGAGACAGATCACACAGCTTTTTGATTGTTTGCATACAGTGGAGTGTGATGAGTTCACGCATGAGAACATTAATAGCCTGGCTAATAAATTCATATAAGACAGTCTCTCTCACACAGACACACAAACAAAATATGAAAGCAGTGGGGGGAGTCACTAATTCATCTGTCAGAAGATACCATTGTTCAGAAGGAAACATTAAAGGTTTCATCTGCTTCATTTCTTTTGCAATGTACATCATTCATCTTAACTCTTAAATTCTGTTTAACTTTTAAATTCTGTTTAACTCTTAAATTCTATAAGGCTGCTTTGAGACAATGTCCGTTGTGAAAAACGCTGAAAAACTTGACTTGTAACACACGCTCCTCCAACAGCTGAGATAACTAAATTAAAACATCAAACACTTATCACTGTGTGTTGGGTTTTCTTTTTTGGACTTCATTAGACTCTCAGTTTACACAGTCTGAGTTTCTCTGAATGCTGACATGGTGTCAGATTGCAGTCTTTAACATATTTGATTTATTAAGATGCAAACAGACTGCAATCTGACACCATGTCAGCATTCAGAGAAACTCAGCCGAGAGAGGATTTGTGGTATTGTATGAGGAAGTCAGGTGTGCCAAAAAAGTATGTATTGTGGACATGTATGAGGGCAGTGTGACAGCAGTAAAGTGTACAGTAGGAACAACAGACTGGTTTAAGGTGGAGGTTGGACTGCATCAAGCGTCGGCGCTAAGCCCTTTCCTGTTTTCTGTGGTGATGAACCGGTTGATGGATGGGGTCAGACAGGAGTCTCCCTGGACTATGATGTTTGCGATGATATTGTAATTTGTGGTGAGAGTAGGGAGCAGGTTGAGAAGAGCCTGGAGAGGTGGAGGTATGCGCTGGAGAGAAGAGGAATGAAAGTCAGTAGGAGTAAGACAGAGTACATGTGTGTGAATGAGAGGGAGGGCAGTGGAGTGGTGCGGATGCAGGGAGAAGGTGGAGGAGTTCAGGTACCTGGGGTCAACAGTGCAAAGTAAAGGAGAAGTGGGTGGAGAAGAGTGATAGCAGGAGTGATTTGTAATAGAAGAGTATCTGTGAGAGTGAAAAGGAAAGTTTATAGGACTGTGGTGAGACCTGCGATGTTGTATTGTTTAGAGACAGTGGCATTGAGTAAAAGACAGGAGGTGGAGCTGGAGGTAGCAGAGCTGAAGATGTTGAGATGTTCATTGGGAGTGTCGAGGATGGACAGGATTAGAAATGAGTTTATTAGAGGGACAGTGCATGTAGGATGTTCTGGAGACAAGATGAGGGAGGTGCGATTGAGATGGTTTGGACATGTGCAGAGGAGGGATATGGGGTAATGGGAGCAGCCAAAAGAAGAAGAATGAATGAATGGATCTACATCTATAACTAGCCGCTTCAGGGAACCCACTCTGAGACGCCTGTGGTTCTAATGACTTTTTTGAATGAGTAACTGGATAATATTATTAGTAGTTAAAATGTGCCCGTAAATAATAAAATGAATCTGTATGTAAGTACATGCTGTGATTTCACTCCGGACCTTTAGGCGGCACTGCAGTAGTCAGGCACTTTTAATGTCCCTGCAACAATCCGGAAACGCAAGCACAGCCATTATTAAACACCGCACAGGACACAGGAATGGCGGCTCTGGGAAGTGGTAGATGTGTTCTCAGACGACTGGTCAACACGAGTGTATACTACAGAGCGACCGGATTACACACACTCACAAACACACACAACCCCGCGCGCTTCTCCCGGTGCCCGAACAAGCCGTGCGCTCTTTCTCGTGCGCTGTTCAGTAACAGTGACGGAAGTGACGCAGAGTTGACAGCGCGAGATTCATATACACACACTCATCATGAGCAGCAGCATGGTGAGTTAACACACACACACGCACGCACAAACACTCCGTTTTTATCGATATGATGTGATGATAAGGTTGGAGCACGCGCTGTGTATATCCCTGGGAGACTGTTCTTACTTGTTTTCTACAGATTGTAATTAAAAACACAAACAGTACCGCCCATACAGCTGCAGCACTTCACCCACAGCACAATTATCCACGCCCAACCATCTACAGCACCAACCATACAGCTGCAGCACCACCGCACAGGTCCTGTGGACTCGGCCTTGGTGTTAGCTAGGTATCGGTGTGTAGTGTCTTCAGAGGATGTCATCTGGTGTGTGTGTGTGTGTGTGTGTGTGTGTGTGTGTGTGTGTGTGTGTGTGTGTGTGTGTGCGCGCGCGCGCGCTCAGGTGGAGTTGTGTTTAACCTCGACGTGTTGGTGTCTCTCCTGCGAGAGGAGAACGCTGCGGATATCTGTGCGATCCGAGTCTCAGATGATCTGAAATACACTGACTACTTCATCATAGTGAGCGGATCTTCAACTCGGCACCTGAAAGCCATGGCAGAGTATGCCATTAAAGTGGTAAAAGAATATTACAGCCATTGTTAAATTTTGAAATCCCTGCTACCAAGATGGTCCTGTGTTGTCATGGATCATGGAAAGTGAAGCTTAAGTCTGTTAAGTCTGGAACCAACCCCAGCCTCTCTTAGTGCCGGGCCCAAGCCCGGATAAATGGGGAGGGTTGCGTTAGGAAGGGCATCCTGCGTAAAAACATGTGCCAAATCAAACATGCAGATGATCCGCTGTGGCGACCCCTAACGGGAGAAGCCGAAAGAAAGTTTATAATTGGCTGTATGGTACTTATTGGGAGAAAACCGGTAGTTCTATGGGAAATCAGACACTGAGCACCCCCAAAACAACCAAAATGGCACGATCCTTATTTCATAACACCCCTGCGAAGATTTGTGACTGGTAGTCAAATCAGGCTTTCCTATCGAAACATTGAATTTTCAACTTTTCAAGCTCACCCCAAATTTGTTTATATATGGATTAAGTGTTTCACCTCTGTGTTTCAGTATAAGTTCCTGAGAAGAGACTGTGATCCCCACACACACATTGAGGGACAGGACAGTGATGATTGGATGTGTATCGATTTTGGTGGGTCTGAGTTTTTTCAGTGTGCACTTAGGAAATGTATAATGTCAAAGTTAGCTATGCACCTTTTATCAGTTGCTTAATTAATTGGATAAAAAAATGACACTAATTTTATAATAAGATGTTTTGCTAAGTTTAAAGTTTACTTCAAAAAGCAAAAGCAAAAAAATGCAGACATTTTGTTCATTTGTGAAGATATAAGCATCTAGAATATATAACGGACTGAGAAATACAGCAAACTAACAGACTTAATATTAAAAATGTTTTTGTTCGCACCGGTTTAACTAAATCCATCACTGTCGCGAGCGAGCTGATTGCGCAACCTGATGCTCGCGAGTCACAACAGAACAGATCCAGTGCGACTGTCCCGAAGTTACAAACACACTGTTTACAAAATAGGACTTTCTAAAATTAAACCACTTTCGCATGATGAGGATTTTAGGTTTTGCTTAACGTGCACACATTATTCCTGCTGCTGTTTGACCGTGTTCTCTCTGCCATTTCGCCATCATCTGTTATCTTAGTCACGCTGACCTATAACTTGAGCAGCCCAACTAATTGATAAAGGCATTTAATTATCGATTATTATCGGTTATATAAATTAGTAAAAAAAATTATATATACATACACAGTGTATAATATATACATACACAGTGGTGTGAAAAAGTGTTTGCCCCCTTACTGATTACTTTTTTTTTTTTTGCGTGTTTGTCCCACTTTAATGTTTTAATTCATCAAACTTATTTAAATGTTAGAATGAGATAACACAAGTAAACACAACATGCAGTTTTCAAATGAAGGTTTTCATTATTGAGGGAAAACAAAATCCAAAACTACATGGCCCCAGCCAGGCCTGATTACTGCCACACCTGTTCACAGTTAAGAAATCTCTTAAATAGGACCTGCCTGACAAAGTGAAGTAGACAAAAAGATCCTCAAAAGCTGGACATCATGCCGAGGTCCAAAGAAATTCAGAAACAAATGAGAAAAAGTAATTGAGATCTTTCAGTCTGGAAAATGTTATAAAGCCATTTCTAAAGCTTTGGGACTCCAGCGAACCACAGTGTGAGCCATTATTCACAAAATGGCAAAAACATGCAACAGTGGAGAAGCTTCCCAGGAGTGGCCAGCCGACCGCAATTACCCCAAGAGCACAGCGACGTCTCATCCAAGGGGTCACAAAAGACCCCACAACAACATCCAAAGAACTGCAGGCCTCACTTGCCTCAGTTAAGGTCAGTGTTCATGACCTTAATAAGAAGGTCATGATTAGAAAGATAAGAAAGAGACTGGGCAAAAAATGGTCTGCATGGCAGAGTTCCAAGACGAAAACTGCTGCTGAGCAAAAATAACAGACTCGTCTCAGTTTTGCCAGAAAACATCTTGATGATCCCCAAGACTTTTGGGAAAATACTCTGTGGACTGTCGAGACAAAAGTTAAACTTTTTGGAAGGTGCATGTCCTATTACGTCTGGTGTAAATGTAACGCCGCATTTCAAAAAAAGAACATCATACCAACAGTAAAATATGGTGGTGGTAGTGTGATGGTCTGGGGCGGTTTTGCTGCTTCAGGACCTGGAAGACTTGCTGTGATGAATGGAACCATGAATTCTGCTGTTTATCAAAAATCCTGAAGTTGGGTTCTGCAACAGGACAATAATCCAAAACACACCAGCAAGTCCACATCTGAATGACTTAAGAAAAACAAAATGAAGACTTTGGAGTGGCCTGGTCAAAGTCCTGATCTGAATTCTATTGACCTTAAAAAGCTGGTTCCTGCTCGAAAACTCATTTGATTTGATTTGATTTAAAAACCCTTCAGTGTGGCTAAATTACAGCAATTCTGCATAGATGAGTGCAGCAAAATTCCTCCACAGAGCTGTAACAGAATCATTGCAAGTTATCCCAAACGTTTGATTGCAGTTGTTGCTGCTAAGGGCGGCCCAACCAGTTATTAGTTTTAGGGGCCAACACTTTTTCACACTGGGCCATGTAGTACAGTTCCAATCCTCAGTGCACTGATAGAGCTGTTTATATATTTGTGTGTGTGTTTCTGGGTTGGAGCCTTGATTTAGCAAAAAAACAGCATGAACCTCGATTAACCTGTTACAATAAATCAGGGCAAGCTATTTTAGATCAGTGCTTTTATTAGCTCTATGAAAACACACACCAGGTGTTAGTGTTGTAGTTGTTGGTCAGTTTGACATGTGTGCGTGTGTCTGCGTGTGCAGGGTCGATGGTGGTCCACTTTATGCTCCCGGAGACAAGAGAAAAGTTCCAGTTGGAGACACTGTGGACGCTGCGGAGCTACGAACAGCTGACCAACAACACACTCCCACACACACTGCCTCCTGACTTCATTCTCACACATGCACAAACACACACACACGCGCACACAGTGACTGACACAATCACACATTGACTCACACACACCCCTCCAGATCTCCTGTCCATAAACACCTGTCTGTAAAAAAAAAAAAAAAAAAAAAAAAAAAGAGAAAGTTTAGTGTTGTTGACAATGTTCTGTTACTGAACATCTTATACACTTATCAATAAAAAAGATTTGGTTAATTTATTTGCTGAGTGTTTCATTTGAGTTTCAGTTTAAAAAATCTGACATTGTGAAATCACCAAGGTGCAGTTTTAACACTGCTCAGGGGGGACGTAATCTGGCATGGTGTGGCGAATGTATGGTCTTGCGTATTTATAACTGTATTTGTGTATATGACTGAATTCTACATGGTGTGAGGAGGCATTGTGGAGTGATGGCATAAATAAACCCCATCAAAACAAGGATTTCACTCCTCGACAGTGACTCTTCCTCTGCAGCAGACCACACCATTAACACTGGCTACATGTGACTTGTAAAACTACAACCCTAACCCCCAAACTCCAGAAGGAAAACCTGAGCCTCTGTCATAAAGAACCTTTCCTGTCCAGCAGAGGTGGCAAAAGTACACAGTATAAGTAGAAGTACAGATACTCATGTTTTAAAGGACTCTGATAAAAGTTGAAGTACTGATTATGCTTTTTTTTACTTAAGTTAAAGTGAAGAAGTTTGGGCTCTGTCATGTACTTAAGTAAAAAGTAACCATAAATAATACCTG
>NC_139574.1:28501834-28511834 GCF_946808225.1 Silurus aristotelis | reverse complement strand
AGATGAATAACATTTTTATTCTATAATCTGGATTGCCAAGTTCTGTGCATAATGTCGATTGATTGCAGATATACTGTATGCTGTACATCACAAATACATAGCACTGTTAATTTGTTTCCCAAGAAAAGCTCTAAAAACAATAATGTTTTCCCAAACATTGGCTCATCTTATATAGTTTTTTATCTGTAGTTGTTTTGATAATCAACCTGAGGCAGTAGTTCCGAGTTATACATACTATATGGAAAACAATTTTTGAACACCTGGACATAAAATTTGTATGTGCTTTTTGAACATCCCATTCCACATTTAGCTCCAATTTACTGTTATAATAACCTCCAATCTTCTGGGAAGATGTTCCAATAGATTTTGGAGTGTGCTTGTGGAGATTTGTTCTCATTCATTCACCAGGGCATTAGTAAAATCAGGTACTAATGTAGGGTGAGGTGGCCTGGGGTGCATTCAGCTTTGTTATTCATTCCAAAGGTTTTCACAAAAGTTCAATAGGGTCAAAGCTCTATAGCAGGCCACTTAAGATCTTCCACTCCAAACATATAAAGCATATGTTCATGGAGCTGGCTTTGTGCACAGGGGCATTGTCATGCTGGAACAGGATTGGGCCACCTTTTGGTTGTAGCAGCTACTTTGTCGTTACCAAAAGCCGCCGAGACGCTAAAACGGAATCGATGCATTTGCGACCAACAATAAAATATTGGTGAGGCAAAACATGATCTTGATGATTCTTCTTTATTGCACAGACTAATAGTTCCAGATGTTATAAAGTTTTTGTGTGTTTGTGGTCAACAAAGAATACATCATCCCCGCTTACCTCCTCTCTGACACACTAAGTGCAGGTGACTAATATTTCAATTCCCACCGAATCCTGGAATTCCTTGCAAAACACATACATACGGCTTGCCATTGTAGCAGCAATGCGCTCCATACTAGGGATGGTAACAGACTTCAATGGAGCTTCTCTTGATTTTCCCATGATAAAAGCACAATGTACTTGAGAATGCATGTTGCATCACAGCAAGAATGTCACAGTTCTATAACTTACTCATGTCCAAAAAACTATGCAATTGTGCAGTAAGAATGTCACCAAAGTTTTGAAGGTTTTAAACGCCTTGCAAGCTCAAAACTTTCCGAAAGGTAAAGTTTTCGGAAAACCGATTCAGGCAAGATTTTCTTAGCAGACAATACCACAGGACTTACAATTCCCAGTGGGTCATAAACAGAACTAATCATGGATAGTATTCCTCTTCGTGTCAGAGCTTGAATTACAATCTTGAACTTGAATGCATCAAACTGAATGCACCCTTGCACACCCTGCACCCTTGCACACCTAACACTCTCAACTGATGGAGAATTCCAATCCATATTCAGATCTTCCACAGTCTTTACTTTTTGATCTTCAGGCATTGCAGCCAGCACTTGATGTCTGTTGCTTATCCATTTTGTGAGCCTAAATCCAGCTTTGGCACATATAGATACAAGTTCTTGGTACAATGTTGATGCTTGTTTAACAATAGCAACTAAAACATAAAAGAAATGTAGTATTTTATCCACTGTTTCCTCATTGCGCAGCTAGATGATGCTGCACCAAAGAGATGTGCTAACATCCTAAAGTCAGCTGAATCTTTGCTTAAGTCCCTATCAGGCCACCAAAGAAAGCTTAACAAATCAACATCATCAGCTGGTACTCTTACTTGATGGAACATTAATTCAATATCTGTCATAATCAGCACTGGTTCTTTTCTGAACCTCATCACCACTCCAATAAGTGAGCTGGTGAGGTCTGGTCCTTGCAAGAGTTGAGCATTAAGTGATGTTCCTTGAAAATTCACTCCACAATCAAACACCACACAGACACCATGATGTGGAATATACCAGATTTTTTCATCACTGCGTGTCAAATCTTTTGCCGATACTTGCTCTGCGTGACCTATGAAGACCACATCCTTCATAAAGGCTTCATTTTCAGCAAGAAAGGCAAAATCTTTTTGAAGTCTCCTCTTTAGATGTAGAGCATGTTGTTCCACAATTTTCTGTTTGCTTGGCATACAAGCTCTCTTCCTCAGAGGTATGCCAATCTCATAGTGACCATCACCAAGTTTAGCAGCGTTTATCACCATTTCCATAAATTTATGAACATCTTTTGAGTAGGTAGTTTGTTCATTTTGGCTGCTCTCTGGGAAGTCGATTTAAAACTGCTAGTGCAACATGTCTTCCACATTATTGACTGAAATTTTAGTAACTGTGACCTTTGGCTGAGCACAATCCCTCACATTGTCACTGTCTCCAAAGAGTGGTCCATTTACAGTCCATCCTAACATTGTCCTAAATGCGTAATTGCATTGTCCATCATTCACACTACGGATTACCTCCAATGGCTCCAGTGCTTTAGGAACATTTGTTCCAATCAGCAGTTCAATCCCCGCCTCAATCTAAGGTAAATGAACACTCTTCAAATAGGGCCATTTTCGTAAATCTCTCTCTCTAGGAATATTCCCTCTGTGAAAGTGTTTTCTTGGGTATAGACTTGATTAAATTTACAAAAATCATTACCATTAAAGCCTGCTACCTTCATTACAGGCAGAACCCAGCCATTAGGGGGGCACAAGCCAGTGTACTCTTAGTGCCGGTCCCAAGCCCGGGTAAATGGGGAGGGTTGCGTTAGGAAGGGCATCCAGCGTAAAACATGTGCCAAATCAAATATGCGGATCACAAATGAGAATTTCATACCGGATCGGTCGAGGCCCGGGTTAACAACGACCGCCACAGGTATCGTTAGCCGACAGGGTACCGGTGGAAATTGGGCTACTGTTGGCCGAAGGAGGAGAAGGAGAGGAGGAAGGCGTCTACAGAGACGGCAGGAAAAGGAGCAGTGTAGGAGAGTAGAGGTTCGGGTTGGTACTTTAAATGTTGGTACTATGACGGGTAAAGGGAGAGAGATAGCTGATATGATGGAGAGGAGAAAGGTAGATGTGTTGTGTGTTCAGGAGACCAAGTGGAAAGGGAGTAAGGCCAGGAACATTGGAGGTGGGTTTAAACTGTTTTATCATGGTGTGGATGGGAAGAGAAATGGTGTAGGGGTGATTCTGAAGGAAGCGTACAGTAAGAGTGTAGTGGAGGTGAAGAGAGTTTCTGATAGGGTGATGATCGTGAAGGTGGAAGTTGAAGGGATGATGATAAATGTCATCAGTGCCTATGCTCCACAAGTTGGCTGTGAGATGGAGGAGAAAGAAAGATTCTGGAGTGAATTAGATGAAGTGGTAGATGGTGTACCTAGGAAAGAACGATTGGTGATTGGGGCAGACTTTAATGGGCATGTAGGTGAAGGGAACAGAGGTGATGAGGAGGTGATGGGTAGGTATGGTTTTAAGGAGAGGAATGTGGAAGGGCAGATGGTGGTAGATTTTGCTAAAAGGATGGAAATGGCAGTGGTGAACACGTATTTTAAGAAGAAGGAGGATCATAGGGTGACGTATAAGAGTGGAGGAAGGTGCACACAGGTGGATTATCTTCTGTGTAGGAGATGCAACCTGAAGGAGATTGGAGACTGTAAGGTGTTGGCGGGGGACAGTGTAGCTAGACAGCATCGGATGGTGGTCTGTAGGATGGTTTTGGAGGCGAAGAAGAAGAGGAGGAAAGTAAGGTTTGAAAGAAGAATAAGATGGTGGAAACTGAAGGAGGAAGAGTGTAGTGTGAGGTTCAGGGAAGAGGTCAGACAGGGGCTCGGTGGTGGTGAAGAGGTGCCGGATGATTGGGCAACTACTGCAGGAGTGATGAGGGAGGCAGCTAGAAAAGTACTTGGTGTGACATCTGGAAATAGAAAGCAAGACAAGGAGACGTGGTGGTGGAATGAGGAAGTGCAGGAGAGCATTAGGGGGAAGAGGTTGGCAAAACAGAAGTGGGATCGACAGAGTGATGAGAAAAGTAGGCAGGAGTACAAGGAGATGCGGCAGCAGGTTAAAAGGGATGTGGCGAAAGCCAAGGAAAAGGCATATGAGGAACTGTATAAGAGGTTGGACACTAAGGAAGGAGAAAAGGATTTATACCGATTGGCCAAGCAGAGGGACCGAGCTGGGAAGGATGTACTGCAAGTTAGAGCAATAAAGGATGGAGAGGGAAATGTGTTGACTAGTGAGGAGAGTGTGTTGAGAAGATGGAGGGAGTATTTTGAGCAGCTGATGAATGAGGAAAATCAGAGAGAGAGAAGGTTGGAGGATGTGGAGTTAGTGAAGCAGGATGTAGATAGGATTAGTAAGGAGGAAGTGAGAGCAGCGATTAAGAGGATGAAGAATGGAAAGTCGGTTGGACCAGATGACATACCGGTAGAAGCGTGGAGATGTTTAGGAGAGATGGCAGTGGAGTTTTTAACCAGATTGTTTAACAGGATTCTGGAAGGGGAGAGGATGCCTGAGGAATGGAGAAGGAGTGTGCTGGTACCGATCTTTAAGCATAAGGGAGATGTGCAGACCTGCAGTAACTACAGGGGAATTAAGTTGATCAGTCACACCATGAAGTTATGGGAAAGAGTAGTGGAAGCCAGGTTGAGAGAAGAGGTGACCATCTGTGAGCAACAGTATGGTTTCATGCCGAGGAAGAGCACCACAGATGCCTTATTTGCTTTAAGGATGTTGATGGAGAAGTATAGAGAAGGACAGAAGGAGCTGCATTGTGTATTTGTGGATTTAGAGAAAGCGTACGACAGGGTGCCGAGAGAGGAGTTGTGGTATTGTATGAGGAAGTCAGGTGTGTCAGAGAAGTATGTGAGGGTGGTGCAGGACATGTATGAGGACAGTGTGACGGCAGTAAAGTGTGCAGTAGGTACGACAGACTGGTTCAGGGTGAAGGTTGGACTGCATCAAGGATCGGCCCTGAGCCCTTTCCTGTTTGCAGTGGTGATGGACAGGTTGACGGACGAGGTCAGACAGGAGTCTCCCTGGACTATGATGTTTGCAGATGATATTGTGATTTGTGGTGAGAGTAGAGAGCAGGTTGAGAAGAGCCTGGAGAGGTGGAGATATGCGCTGGAGAGAAGGGGAATGAAAGTCAGTAGGAGTAAGACAGAGTACATGTGTGTGAATGAGAGGGAGGGCAGTGGAGTGATGCGGTTGCAGGGAGAAGAGGTGGAGAAGGTGGAGGAGTTCAGGTACCTGGGGTCAACAGTGCAAAGTAATGGAGAGTGTGTTAGGGAAGTAAAGAAAAGAGTGCAGGCAGGGTGGAGTGGGTGGAGAAGAGTGACAGGAGTGATTTGTGATAGAAGAGTATCTGCAAGAATGAAAGGGAAAGTTTATAGGACTGTGGTGAGACCTGCGATGTTGTATGGATTAGAGACAGTGGCATTGAGTAAAAGACAGGAGGTGGAGCTGGAGGTAGCAGAGCTGAAGATGTTGAGGTTTTCGTTGGGAGTGACGAGGATGGACAAGATTAGAAATGAGTTTATTAGAGGGACAGCACATGTAGGATGTTTTGGTGACAAGGTGAGGGAGGCGAGATTGAGATGGTTTGGACATGTGCAGAGAAGGGACATGAATTATATTGGTAGAAAAATGCTGAAGATGGAGCCACCAGGTAGGAGGAAAAGAGGAAGGCCAAGGAGGAGGTTCATGGATGTGGTGAGGGAAGACATGCAGGTAGTTGGTGTAAAAGAGGCAGATATAGAGGACAGGGGGGGATGGAGACGGATGATCCGCTGTGGCGACCCCTAATGGGAGCAGCCGAAAGAAGAAGAAGAAGAAGAAGAAGACCTTCATTACAGGCAGAACGTGACTACTTATGACCTTTTCTTGTCCCCTAGTTCTTAACATTATCCTCACTTTGGTTCCTGTGAGGTTCAATCTTCTCATTAGATTCTCAGTACAAAACACAGTTGTGCTTCTTTGATCTAAAAAGGCATAAGTAGTGACAATTTTGTTGCCTTTCTTGGCCTTGATCTGTACAGGCACAATCGGGAGTTTACAATCATAGTTGGACCACTTGAAACCAAAACATAATACACAGACATCTTTGGTTTCTTCTCAGAAACCAAATCTATGCACTTTTCTTTGGGAAAAATATGCAGCAAAGTGGGATGTTTAAGACCACAAATATCACAACAAAGACATTTTCTGCATTGTTTGCTGATGTGCCCAATACACAAACAGCTCAAACACACCCAATTTTCTTTCAAGAAACCAATATTTTGCTTGTGGGATTGTTTTTCCAAATGAGTTCACATGCCTAATGTGTGTACACCTCTAAAGCCTCTTTCCTTTTCAGATTAACATTCTTTACTTTCAACAACCACAGTGGGAGCAAAGCTAATTGTCAAAATGTTCCTGCAACAAAGTTTTTGCTCTCGTATATCCCTTGGAGAACCATCAGTATAATGTTCAAGGTAGTACAGGCAATCACTGTATCAGTCTTACTTTTAACACTATTTATTATTGTTTTCTCATTATACCCAAAATATTGCCCTGTGCTTCATAGCTGAATTCAACATGTGGACCAATGCTTTTCCTTGGGTACTCCGCTCCATTGCTTGATTCCCAGAAGAATGCCACTCCATTTTATGAGGCTGTGAGAGTACCCTCTGTTGAATAACTCTCTCTTTAGGCCTCCCAATACCATAGAGGTATACATTAATCCTTTCTCTTTTGCAGACATTTAAGTAACAAATGATTTAGCATTAATATTCAGACATTGTGTTATCCTGTAATCTGGCTCTAAATTGGAATGTTTTCCACCTGAGCGGCCAGATTTACTGCTCTATATACTCTGTGATTTTAACACATTTAATTTGGTTATTTGAACTTAAATTTTTCCCTGCAGATTAAGTTCTTCTTTTCTTTTTTGTAACTGTTCCTCTTGATGCTCCAGATCATGTTTATCCTTCAACACTTTTTGTTGTGCGTTTAATGCAACTAACTCGACCTCTGCTTTAAAACGTACAGAAAAAGCAAAAGACACCCCAGATCTTCGTTCTGAAATTTCATTTTTGGATGATCTGCTCCCCACATTTGACACAATACCGTTAGGTTTAATGTCATCTTGTTAATTATCTGACATAACAATGGATGAAGCTTGGACTGTCACTTGAGGAATGGTAGACACTTCCTGTGTTGTAACAGCATCAGACTGAACAGGAATAACCTCTTTCAACGATCCTTCTGGTCCACTCAACCAATGTTGAACTGTCTTTAAATGTATTGTTGTATTTCATGATACTCAAAAAAACATTTATTTCATTTTTCCTGCTTATCCTGAGGAAGTAAAGGAATCACCCATATCATGCAAATTGCTGCCATTTTCACAAAGCTGAACAAGAGTTTGAAATAGCATTTGCACCTAAGTGGCATTTTCTTTTCTTGTCATCAGACTTTTAATCTCTGGAATCAGCCCTTTGATTTTACTCACATTTGTTTTTCGTTCCTTTTGGAAACTTTCCATTTGGTTCGCCAACTCCTTTGCATTGAGCTAAATCTCTCTTTTTCCATATTCCATTTCAAGGGCAGTGACACCACCATCACTTACTTCACTCATGTTTGTGTGCTCACGATTGAGTCAATAACAGCAACACAACGAAAGATAAAACACCATCAACTACACAAACACAAAACGGATAGCCGAACAACAAACTTTGTACACCAGAACTCTGGACAAAACCAACTGAAGCCAAACAACAAACAATAACACAACCGCGCAGTTATCCCCAATGGATAAACAGTGTACCTGATTCAAACAGCTATTTAACAAGAGGCTTACCTATGCCGTGATTGTTTGCTTCTCTTCCGAGTTTTACTGATCAATTACTGATGTACACTTAATCCTTTTGATGCATCCACTGAGAAGTAAATTCTTTGTTAACTTAATGTAGCGGCTCCTTTGTAGTTACCCAAAACCAAAAGTTAAAACAGGGAATCGATACATTTGCAACGCAGCAGTCTAAGCAGAGATGCCCAGACTTCCCTCTCCCTAGACACATCTTCCAGCTCTTCCGGGGGGACACCGAGGCGTTTCCAGGCCAGCCGGGAGACATAGTCTCTCCAGCGTGTCCTAGGTCTTCCCCGGGGTCTCCTCCCAGTGGGACTCGCCCGGAACACCTTCCCAGGAAGGCGTCCAGGAGGCATCCGGAACAGATGCCCGAGCCACCTCAGCTGACCCCTCTCGATGTGGAGGAGCAGCGGCTCTACTCTGAGCTCCTCCCGAGTGTCCGAGCTTCTCACCCTATCTCTAAGGGATCGCCCAGCCACCCTGCGGAGAAAGCACATTTCGGCCGCCTGTATCCGGGATCTTGTCGTTTCAGTCATGACCCAGATCTCATGACCATAGGTGAGAGTAGGAACGTAGATTGACCGGTAAATCGAGAGTTTCGCCTTGCGGCTCAGCTCTTTCTTCACTACGACAGACCGGTACATCGACCGCATTACTGCAGAAGCTGCACCGATCCGTCTGTCAATCTCCCGTTCCACCCTTCCCTCACTCGTGAACAAAACCCCAAGATACTTAAACTCCTCCACTTGCGGCAGGAACTCTCCACTAACCTGAAGTGGGCAAGCCACCCTTTTCCGATTTAGGACCATGGCCTCGGATTTGGAGGTGCTGATTCTCATCCCAGCCGCTTCACACTCGGCTGCAAACCGTCCCAGTGCGTGCTGAAGGTCCTGGTCTGATGAAGCCAACATGACAACATCATCTGCAAAGAGCAGGGACGAAATCGTGTTGTCACCAAACCGGACACCCTCCGGCCCCTGGCTGCGCCTAGAAATTCTGTCCATAAAAATTATGAACAGAACAGGTGACAAAGGGCAGCCCTGCCGGAGTCCAACATGCACCGGGAACAAGTCTGACTTACTGCCGGCAATGCAAACCAAGCTCCTGCTTCGGTCGTACAGGGACCGGACAGCCCTTAGTAAGGGGCCCCGGACCCCATACTCCCGGAGCACCCTCCACAGGCCGCCGCGAGGGACACAGTCGAATGCCTTTTCCAAATCCACAAAACACATGTGGACTGGTTGGGCAAACTCCCATGAACCCTCCAGCACCCTGTAGAGGGTATAGAGCTGGTCCAGTATTCCACGGCCTGGACGAAAACCACACTGTTCCTCCTGAAACCTCGGATGATTTTGATCATTCTTTTTTATTGCACAGACTGATATTTCCCGATGTTAAAAAGTTTGTGTGTTTGTGGTCAACAAAGAATACAACATACCCCACTCACCCCCTCTCTAGCTCACTAAGTACACAGGTAACTAATATTCCCATTCCCACCGAATCCCTTGACCGACTAGCCTGATCACGTGACATTAGCAAATCTCTTTACTCTTTCATGTCTACTTCATTGGTGAAAAAATGTTTGTTACTGCATCCAAAGACATCCTATATAAATTTGTGGTAATAGTTTGGGGAAGGACCAGATATGGCTGAAAAAGCATGTCTCCCAAAAACTTTTGTCTTTTCAGTGTATGTTAAATATGAGTTTTGAGATATGAGTTTTCGGGACTAACACTCAACATTTATAAATGTTCACATGCTGAGAAAATTTTAAATTCAGTTTTATTGAATTTGTATAGCACATTTATTCGCACCTAAAAGATAAAAGTAAAAAAAACAGACACTGTTTCACTGCTGTGAATTGCTCAGAAGAAAAACATTAAACATTAAAACATTTCTATTCAAGAATGTGAGAGTAATTAATAACTATTTCTGAATTTGAAGATTAGAGACTATCTGTTTAAAAATGTAAGGTTTTTTCAGTGAAAGTCTTCTAATCCAGTCTTTCGAACATTAGAATGTGTACTACTACGAAAACATAGATATATAAAAATTTTTAAACGTTATTCAAATACAAAATAAATAAAAACATTTCTTTACATCGCCTTTTTAAGTTTTATTTTATTGATCACATTTTGAATAAAATAGATTTTGGAATAGCAATATGTTATGCATCTGAAATAACAATATCTCTATGTGTACACACACACACACACACACACAAGATAATTGCGGTAAACCT
>NC_139574.1:28439334-28496834 GCF_946808225.1 Silurus aristotelis | reverse complement strand
TGCGTGGGTATGTGTGTGGTGGGTTTAAAGTTTGGTTCAGCGGTGTGTTTTCTGCATCGCACCTGTTTGAAATGTGTGTGTTTGTCTGTGTGTGTGTGTAAGAAGGAAGCGGCGTGAGGCGAGAAACCTGGAGAAGAAAGCAGAGAGAGCAGCAATGAGAGCTCATTTTAGGAGGAAATATCACCTCCCTACAGTAAGGGTTCAAGACCGTGACCTGTGTAGTAGGTTAACTAGTCCTGAACTCTCAAGACACAGATTTAACTAGTTGTGAATTTGATGCAGAAATCACTAGTCCTGAATGAATGAATAATTTTGCCTCTTAATTTTCTTACACAGAATCCTGAAGACTCAAGGCATGTACAAGCCACAGTTCGGGACGTCTTCATCCCCTGCCACCTGACCACAATGGTACAGTCCAAGACTTTAAAGAAGGAAAAGTCTGGTTTACTGAGTGTGTTTCAGAGCCTGAGCTTCAGTACAGGCTTTACAACACACAGAGCCTAACACAAAGCTGACAAAAAGGTGAACATGCTGTTTTGTCTGCGTTTATATTTGTTGAAATGTTGTTATACATTCCTGTTTGCTGTCATAGGCTTTCAAAGGTTTTAATGTTTAAGTTAAATGTATTATGATCAAGGTGTGATGTACAACGTAAGCTATATTTGATTCCAGTTATGTTTTAGCATGACACCCCTCAAACTCTGTTTCCAGGATAGTTTTAGTTGCATGACAAACTTTAAAAAGCGTTAATTGGTCACTGAATCAATGTGATCAGTTTCATGTTGTATATAGCTTAACACCCTAACTATTTTTCAAAACTAAAAAAGTAAATTAGCTTGGGCAGCAAAAGACACCACTCCATCTTATATTACATCATTTGATTTATTTAGCACGCAATAATTAGACTAATGAAGATTATAGAAGAAAGGAGCTGTCACCCTTTCATAATTTTTTCCTATTAAATGTTTAACTTGCAGTTATAAAACACACACTGCAGTAAAAATAAAGTGATATCATTCTAACAGCCGATGTTTAATAATGTGTATAATAATTTGATTTCCCAATTAAATGAGGGCAATCTTCTCTTTCAGTCCTCAGGCCACAGGAGGTACTTAGAGGTTTGAAAAGCACTATCCTGCTGCCACCATTATTTCACTACCATACAGTAACTTTGGATCGTAGCACTTCTGTATTTTAAGTCAACAATGCAGCAGGTGTGGCCTTACTTGCAGCTTGTATGGGGGAAATATGTTTGTGTAACCATTTGTGTAGAATTTTATAAAAAAAATCCTTATATGTGTGCACTTTCACTCATTAAATTTTTACACAAACATCTGTAGTTTCTACTTCTTACATTTTTAAACCAGGCTCGTTACATGATCATGATCAGGACATGGTCAATATTTCTTCCTCTCGTTGTGTGCTGATTTCAGCCCATTAACCTATTTCTTGTCATTGTGTGGCTTTTTCAACCTACCATTAATGTATCATTTCCTGGGGCCACAGATGTAGTCTAGTCTACAAAGCGAACAATGAGCAAGGCAGAATGCAGCAAGAAGTATGGCTAACGTGGATGAAACCGAGGGAGTCAGCGTCACCTGATCATCCTATTTTTCTGCTTGTGTTCTATATGGTGGTTGTTCAGCCTGGATACATTTATTAGATAACAAGATTTGAAATACTTTTGTATTAATATATAAATCTGTTGTGAGGTCCAGTTACCAGTGTAACACTAATACACTTAGTAGTAATGGCTACTTTTTACTTAAATACATGTCAGAGCCCAAATTTCTTCACTTTAACTTGAATGAAAATTGTAGTCAACTTTAACTTTTACCAGAGTCTTTTAAAACATGAGTATTAAGTATGTGTGTAATTTTGCCATCTCTGTGTGTGAACTGTTGTTCTTTCTTTGAACTTTGACCGTTGCTGCTATTAATTCTCATAATGTCATGAAGAGTCAGTGTAGGAGGGATGGAGGGAGAAGGAGGAGTGATAGAGAAACAGAGGGATGTTAGAATCAGATTTAACAGTTTGAGGGTTTTAACGATTTAACAGTTTGAGACACTGAGAGAGAGAGACGAAGAAACAGGGACAGGATGATCACCTCATCTGTTCGCTCAGTAGTGAGGAACAGAGCACTAAGGGCCTCAGTGCCTGGAGATGGAGAGATGAAAAAAGAGGTGGATGGAGGGGTGGGCAAAGAGACAGAGCAGAGAGACAAAAGGAGAGAGGAATGCGGTGGACATGCGAGGAGTTTTGAAGAGATTCCACATACAGGCCGTAATGGCTGGATCAACCTCCTGCACTTTTGGAAAAAAGGAACTTTCAGCCACCTTCACAAACACATGGAGCAGAACTTCAAAACACTTGGCCCCATTTACAGGTACACACACAACACGCTCAGTCCCAGTTACAGGTGCACACACACTCAACATGCTAAGCCCTATTTACGGCTACACACACAACACACTCAGCCCCATTTATGGGAACACACACAGCTCTATTTACAAGGACAAACAAACACATTTAGCCCCATTTACAAATACGCACACAACACTTAACCCTCATTTATGGGTAGACACAAAGCTCAACTTACAGGCACAAAAACAGCATACTCAACCCCATCTAAAAGTACACACAACACACTCTGCCACATTTAAAGGCATAACACAACACAATCAACGTGTTAAACACAGTTTGATCATAATTGGAAGAAATTACCTGACTTAGGTTTTTGCAAAGAAGAGCCTGATGAAATTATACAACACTGCTTTCAAATAAAACATAGATAAATGTGAGTGCATTTTTGGCATGGATGCGGCCAGGACAATCACAGTGATTGCATAGTGTCAGCAGGAGAACATGGAGGAGAAAGATCTTTTGAACAACATGCCATTTCTCCATGACTGGGGTGCAACAGTAGACAATAGTACATAAAGTGCAACTACACAAGATTGTATAAAATATAGACTAATAAAGTTAATATTAGACAAAACTAACCAGAGATCTCTCCCTACTGGTGTACTCACCTTTCCTGAAGATTTATCTATCTATCTATCTATCTATCTATCTATCTATCTATCTATCTATCTATCTATCTATCTATCTATATATATATATATATATATATATATATATATATATATATATATATATATAAAATGATGAACCTGGATCCAGCAATGACACAAAATTTATTTTTGTCTGTCTGTCTGCCTATATGTCCCTTCCTCAGGCAGTACCTGGGTTCTCATTGCAGTGTGAACATCTTGTTTCCAGTTGATATCGCTGAACTCTTTAGGTCTGAGGGACCGACTCCACGTCGAATGACACTGCAGCCATGGGACACACACCGTGAAACCCGCAAACAAAGCAAAGGGGTTTTTCTTAAGTCAGTGTGTGTGTGTGTGTGTGTGTGTGTGTGTGTGTGTGTGTGTGTGTGTGTGTGTGTGTGTGTGTGTGTGTAATAATATAAGGATTATATAAATACATGTACTGTATGTTTGCAGGAACGGAGCTGAGTGGCTCTCTGACCGGTTGTTGTTGAACCGTGAGGTAATGTTGAGTTCAGCTGTACGCCGTTTCCTGCCATTGTTGAATGAGGTGGCACAGGATTTCACTTGTGTGATGCGGCGAAAAGTTCAAAATGAAGGACAGAAATTGAATGATACACACACACTGACCTGTGACCCCAGCCCTGAGCTTTTCCGCTTTGCTCTTGAAGGTTAGTCTTTGTACCAGCCCTGTCTCAGATGCTGCATCTTATTACTACTTAGTGTTACTACACACTCACTGCTACACAACTAATGTACATTAATTCATTTTATATTTATTTTCTCTCTGTCTCTCTCATCTGGTTTTTTTTTGCTGCATCTCTCTCTCTCTCTCTCTCTCTCTCTCTCTCTCTCTCTCTCTCTCTCTCTCTCTCTCTCTCTCTGTAGCTAGTTGTAATGTTCTTTATGGTGAACGTATTGGTCTTTTCTCATCTGAGCCATCTCAAGAGTCGGAGCGCTTTATTTGGGCTGTAGAGCAGATGCTGAACACGACTTCTCCCCTTCTCTATGTGCCCCGCTCACTGCTTCGCTTTTATACACCTTTGTGGACACAACATGTTGCTGCATGGGACCACATCTTCAGCCATGGTATGTGACTTCACACTCACACTATCAACATTGTGGAATAATGCAGTAAACACACACATACACACACACACACACACACACACACACACACACACACACACACACACACACACACACACACACAAGCAACAAGTATATTGTTTGTGTGTGTGTGTGTGTGTGTGTGTGTGTGTGTGTGTGTGTGTGTGTGTGTGTCTGTGTGTGTGTGTGTAAAGCTGAGGAGAGGATCCAGCGTGTGTATGAGAGGCTCCAGGCCCCAGGGGGTAGTGTGGGTGAAGTAGCAGATGGCTCAGAGTTTCCTGGAGTTCTAAAGCAGTTGATGGAGAGAGGACAACTTCCTCTGGAGCTCATCAAAGCTAACATCACTGAACTGATGGCAGGAGGAGTCGATACTGTGAGTGACACACACCCCTTTTATACAAACCCACACAGTGTCTTAAATGTAACCGGAAAAAAAAACCCCATTGTTTCTCTTTCATTGTGTCTCTCTGTCTCCTGTCTGTCAGACTGCGGTTCCTCTGCAGTTTGCGTTGTTTGAGTTGGCGCGTAACCCAAGTGTCCAGGAGCATGTGCGTGCTCAGGTGCAGTCGTCATGGTTACATGCAGAGGGGAATCCCCAAAAGGCATTGCAGGGGGCACCGCTGCTCAAGGGCACAGTAAAGGAGACACTTAGGTAACACAACACTACCCCACTCCCTATCATCACTGCCACCATCACAACTCTCAGTATCACAGTTAATAATTTACAAATGCTTGTGTGTGTGTGTAGGCTGTATCCGGTGGGCATCACAGTACAGAGATATCCAGTTCAAGACATTTTACTGCAAAATTATCACATACCGGCTGGGGTGAGATTTTTAACCCATGTCCTAAATTATTCAGTGGTGGACAGTAACAAAGTAAATGTAATTTGTTACTATACTTTAAGTAGCTTTCGCATGTATCTGTAATTTACTGAAGTATTTCCATTTGGGTAAACTTTTACTTTAACTTCGCTACATTTCAAATATAAATATCGTAATTTTTACTCAACTGCATTTTTCCCTTTTTATTTATAACTGGCCAAGCACGCAGCAAACCACCAATCAGGGTAGAGCGCACGCTCTGTTTTGAACTTGTTTTGATTGCCGGTTGCTGGTATCTAATTTGCATGAACATACATTTCAGCGTTAGTTCAAAAGCAAACAGAACATTTTGAGCCTAATAAATGATGGAAGAAACTTCTGACCCAAACTTACCACAACAACTGTACGATTTTTTTTTTAAGTAGTTGAAAATAAGTTTTTGGCCTCATGAAATTTTTTATAGATAAGAATCAGTGTTTGACTCATTAATATCATTATATTAATAGATTGGTAAGCTGATAGTAACATTAGAGCCTTTTCACATAAACTGCATTGATTAATCAAGATTCTTGTGACAAAAATGATAAAAGGACATTATAGAGACGAAATAAATCATATTACCTTGGATCAGGGATGAGAAATAATGAAGTACAAATACCTTGTTACTCGACTTAAGAAGATTTTTTAGTATCAGTACTTTACTTCACTAACAATTTTTTGGACAACTTTTTACTTTCACTCATTAAATTGTTACAAAAATACCTCTACTTTCTACTCCTTACATTTTCAAACCAGGCTTGTTATTTTAGTTTTAATCTATTTGGTGATATGATCAATATTTTTTCTTCTCATTGCGCATCGTTTTCAGCCCATGAACCTATTCCTTGTCATTGCGCAGCTTTTTCTTTCTACCACTGGTGTATCATTTCCTGGCTCTCACACACCACAGACATAGGCTAGCCTACAAAGCTATCAATGAGCAAGGCAGAAGGCAACAAGAAGTATGGGGATAACATGGATGAGGAAGTCAGCAATGTAAACATGACTGAGAACAGAGACATTCCTGATCACTTGATCCTCATCATCTTTTCTGTGCTTGTGTTCTTTATGGTGGTTGTTCAACCTGGATACATTCATTAGATACCAAAATGAATTAGTTTCTATTAATATATTAATATGATGTGAGGTCCAGTTACCTACGTGACACTAAAACAGGTAGTACTAACTCTGCTATGAATTCTTAAGAATATCTGAAGGCAAATACTTTTGTACTTTTACTCATGTGAGAGGTTAAAGGAAGCGCTTTTACTTTCACTGGAGTAATATTTTACCTACTGTATCTCTACTTTAACTCAAGGTTTGTGTACTTTGTCGAACACAGGAATTATATGCCATGAATTAGTGTTTGTGTTCTGGTAAAAAGTGCAATGCATTGTGAGAATTTTGAGTTTCAATTTCTCTGCAGACTCTGGTGCAGGTGTGTCTGTATCCTCTGGGGCGGAGTCAATATGTATTCCAGGATCCACTAAAATTTGACCCTGGTCGTTGGGCTAGGGCTGAAACAGGAGAGGGACAGGACAGGAATGATGTCACGAAGAAAGCAGGCTCAGGGGCCGGGTTTCGCTCATTGGCGTTTGGCTTTGGCGCAAGGCAATGCCTGGGCCGGAGAATCGCTGAAAATGAGATGCAGCTAATTCTCTTGCATGTAAGTGTGTAAAAGGTTTAAAGGTTGCATAGGGGTCTGGAGAACTGTAAAAATGTGGGAGCAGAAATGGTAAAGTCATCAATGCAGGCACTTATATGTACTGTGTGTGTGTGTGTGTGTGTGTGTGTGTGTGTGTGTGTGTGTGTGTGTGTGTGTGTGTGTGTGTTTTTGTTACAGATTCTGAAGAATTTCCGCTTAAGTGTTTCATCCAAAGAGGATCTCAACACCAAATACACACTCATCCTCCAACCGGAATCTCCACCCACAATCACCTTCTCTACCCTCTCACAATGATCACCTGTCAATTGTTTAATCACTTAGACACTCAGTCAAACCAATTAATCAACTAATAAACAAAATTATTTCTCAAAAATAATTTTTTCTTCTTTTTCACCTACAGTGTGATGTTTTCTTTTCTCTCTTTCTGGGTTTATTACGTTTACACACCCTGATACACATTTATGCACACTGGCACTCACACAATAATACCCACTGATACATATCGACACACACTGCAACACACGACTACACATCAATATACACAGTGACAAACAGCATTACACTCTGATACCTCCACTCTACATGCCCACTCAACACCCCCATTTTTTATGGCCACTCTGCTACTTACACTCACTTGAATTATTAAAAATGTTTACATGTAAACACAACCAGTGTCCAGCAGATGGAGATACAATTTATCTCACTGTGTGTGTGTGTGTGTGTGTGTGTGTGTGTGTGTGTGTGTGTGTGTGTGTGTGTGTGTGTGTGTGTGTGTGTGTGTCCTAAACCACATTCCCCTGGTAGCTGAGCTGAAATCGACGCTCTCTGAGGTGGGAAACTAAATGTTATTTTGTAAAATGTTTTGTCAGTTTGATTGATTATTTTACATATTATGATTACAAAAATATTTAGTCATGTTTCTTCTGTACATGTTTCTTCTGTAGTGCTGAGGGTTAAATATGTGTGTGTCAGCTGCAAAAAGTCACACTGGTTTTTTTTGGATGTAGATTTTGAAACTAGATTCAATAAAAATAAGCAAATCTATTAGAAAGAAATGTAACACAATGTAAATACACGCTAATGAATTCAACAAGAATCAATTCTGCTGTGCTTGTGTGTGTTAGAGAATGCAGTTGTGTGTAATTGTGATATTATCTGGTGTTGTTCTTGGTGTATATCTCCTGAGTCACATTCTGCACAAAGGTTTATTTGTTTAGTAGATAATCATTTACAGGATAATGTGATAAAGTCTGACTGCAGGGGAATTTTAATTGAATGGGAACCAGTACCCATTTTGATCCAGTTTTATATACCTTTATTTTAATTCTGCAAAGTAAAGTTTAAAGTTTCAAAGTAAAAGACTTAAACTCTTCTTTGATGCTAAGCCAAATAGTGTAGGTTACATTGTTAGCTTTATTTTTATAAAAAAAAAACAGACACTTTCTCATTTCTGTGTGGAAACTGATTTAGCTTGTACTGAGCTACAACTGAGCTCAGACTTTAATATTATTAATAAACTTTTTGAATTTAAACCAATCACATCTTAGATAATGAAATGATACCTAATAAACATTTACCACTGCTGCATGATACCCACAGTTACCAAAACTTCACCCACATGTGGTCCGCATCTGTGTCCTCAGTTTCCAAGAATTTCTATTTCTTTTTTTTTTTTCTTTTTTTTTATTAAATCTCGTCCAAATCTCTTAAAAAAATTTAGCCAGTGGTCCATGTCGAGCAGGCAGCAACTGTGTGCGATAAACAGGAGAGATGCTAAAAACAAATAATTGATAATGATTGTCTCTCTGCCTGTCTGTTTTGCTGTATGTCTGCCTGTCTCTGTGTCCTTCTGTCTGGCAGTCTGAGATGATGGACACCCTTATTCAGCTGCAGCAGCTTCACTCCGGTGTTGGTGATTCTTTCTTGGAGCACTTATGTTTGTTGGATATTGATCAGGAGCCAATAACTGCACGGAACACTGGCATCATCTGCACCATTGGTCGGTATCAGGCCCTCTGATTGGACAGCAAAAATCCTGACTTATTCACTGTAGTTTTACTGGGACTACCATGATTCGATAATTATTTTTACAGTATGAACACACATTTGTATTTACATTAACCTTCTGTTTGCACCTGAAGGAGTAAGTGTGTGTGTGTGTGTGTGTGTGTGTGTGTGTGTGTGTGTGTGTGTGTGTGTGTGTGTGTGTTTGTGTGTAAAGAAGAATAGGATACAGTACTTTATCTGTGTGTGTGTTTGCGTGCGTGTGCATGATGCAGGCCCAGCATCTCGGTCTGTATCCAAGCTTCAGGCTATGGTGAAGGCAGGAATGAACATCGCTCGCCTCAACTTCTCCCATGGAACCCATGAGGTGTGTGTGTGTGTGTGTGTGTGTGTGTGTGTGTGTATGTGTGTGTGTGTGTGTGTGTGTGTGTGTGTGTGTGTGTGTGTGTGTGTGTTGGATCATCTGACACAATGTCTCCTAGTATCACAGAGAATCTATCCGGAATATTCGTGAGGCAGTGGAGTCGTTGACTGCTGACCCTATGACCTATGGACCAGTGGCTATTGCTTTGGACACCAAAGGACCTGAAATACGCACTGGTCTAGTGCGAGGGGTACGTGTGTCTGCTTATTTGTGTGTATATTCCATGTACAAGCTGTGTGACAGAAAAGGTACCTGTATTACAATGTACTATAATAGATGGAACTCATCAATCATGGTTATTGTTGAACGTGTTTGTTTATGGCTCAGTTACCATGCTAATAATTTGATGATTTTAAGTTTCATTGGCAAATGGTCTAAATGAGTGGAGTTCACTGTGTTTACCATTTTCTTCATATATATGTTGAGGGGGCCTAGGGTGCAGTCAGCATTCCAATTCATCCTGAAGGTGTTTAGTAGGGTAGAGGTCAGAGCCCTTGGCAGGCCACTCAAGATCTTCCACTTCAAACCACATAAACCATACCTTTATGCAGCTGGCTTTGTGCACAGGATCATTGTTATGCTAAATAAGGTTTGGGTTCATGTGAAGGTAAAATCTAATGCTATTGATTCCAAACATATCCTAAACTCTTGTGTGCCTCTAACTTTGTGGTAACAGCTGGTGGATGGTGAGGTAAAGCTGGAACGTGGCTCCATGGTGACGTTGGTGACGGCAGAAGCGGAACGGGATGTGACAGACAGTTCCCGCATTTGGGTTGATTATACTGATCTGTCTCGTGTGGTAAAAAAGGGGGGAACCATCTACATCGATGATGGACTAATTTCTCTTACAGTGCTGCGCATTGGTACACACACACACACACACAGAGACACACAAAAACACAAGCAGGTAGTCAATCATAAATACTGTGTCAGTAATATTCTGCTTCTTATGTGCACTCGAGTAACTTACCCTGCCTTTTTCCAGCTACAGTTATTTGTAACTAGCATGTCTCCTTTGTCTCCTCTGTCTTTTAGGTGATGGGTGGGTGGAGACTTGGGTGGAGAGTGGTGGCATTCTGTATAGTCATAAAGGAGTGAACTTGCCAGGGGCAGAGTTAGTAAACTTGCCAGCAGTGAGTGAACAAGATAAAGCCGACCTGCAACTTGGAGTGGACGAGGGAGTAGACATCGTCTTTGCTTCTTTTATCCGCTGTGCCGAGGATGTGAGGGCCGTGCGGAGGACTCTAGGGCAGGGTGGAGCCAAAATTAAAGTAATCAGCAAGGTGGAAAACAGACAGGGGGTACAAAAGTAAGCTAATATACAAAGTATTGTGTAGTGTGCTATCTGTCTGTCTGTCTGTCTGTCTGTCTCTCTCTCTCTCTCTCTCTCTCTCTCTCTCTCTCTCTCTCTCTCTCTCTTTCTGTAGTTTTAATGAGATTCTCAGGGAAAGTGAAGAAGTAATAATTATTGCTCTCTCTAACTAGCTCTGAACATGTGTGTTGGAGTGATGATAAACTGTCTGTCTCTTTCTCTGTAGTTTTGATGAGATTCAGAAAAAAGTGTTGGAGCAATGATAATCTGTCTCTCTCTCCCTTTTCATTGTAGTTTTGATGAGATTCTGAGGGAGAGCGATGGAGTGATGGTTGCTCGTGGTGATTTAGGGATCGAGATTCCAGCAGAGAAAGTGTTCATTGCACAGAAAATGATGATTGGACGTTGCAACTCAGCTGGAAAACCAGTCATCTGTGCCACACAGGTCATTTGAACAAAAACATCATCTGTGTCACTGCCAGTTGAGCTCGACATGTCACTCCGAACACATGCAGATCAAATCACAACCCAGTTCTCCTCTGCAGCATACAAAAAAAAACAACACCCTTTAAAACGTCCTGCTTTCTGTTTGAAAAGGATAATCACACAAGTCTACCCTGATGCCACATATTGGATGCTTTAATTAGATAGATAAACACACATACAGATATGTGCACATGGTCACTTTAAAGACAATCACCTCAATCACCTTAAATTTTACTGTTTTACTGTCATACTCATCCTTGTATATACACATTTTTTTCACATATATCTTTATATATTTAATATTTTATATAGTTTATACTTTTTATATATCTACCTACTTTTTTCTTCTTGGTTTATTTTCCCTCATTCTATTCCCTCATGCCGGATTGTCATACTCTGTATGTATGTGTATGTGACAAATAAAATTAGATTTGATTGTTTTGATATGTAGTCAGATAATTAGAATGATAGAATAGAGCCTTTTGAGACACCTATTTTATTGTTATATGGTCATGGTTTACATTTGTTTCATGTGTGTGTGTGTGTGTGTGTGTGTGTGTGTGTGTGTGTGTGTGTGCGTGTGTGTGTGTGTGTGTAGATGTTGGAGAGTATGGTATTTAATGCCCGGCCAACCCGTGCTGAGAGTAGTGACGTAGCCAACGCAGTGCTGGATGGAGCTGACTGCGTCATGCTCTCTGCAGAGACAGCTAAAGGCCGCTACCCAGTGGAGGCAGTGTCCATGATGCACTCAGTGAGTGTGTGCGTGTGTGCACATGCATGTCTGTATGTATGGATGCACTTGTGCATGTGTGTGTGTCTTTGTGTGGGTGTGGTGTTTTACTCAAACCTTTTCTAGAGTAATACCTGTTATACATGTAATATCTGCACAGCTAAGAAGTGTAAATTATGTAGATTTGATGCAAATGTGTATGTAAATCAGAGATAATGATTATGTGAATATGTCACTTCTGTCTGAAGAGGCAGGATGTAGTTGCCAAGTGTGTAGCTAGAACAATCGAATTAAATCAGATTTTATTCTGAATCTGAATTGATAGTTTAATCACAAACACAGATACACACAGAAAGTAAGAGAGAGCTTAAAATACATAAAGTCCCCAAAGCAGATTACATTTCATTTAGTATAGTTTATATTTTATGTAGTATATATAGGACAGTTTTGAAGAAATCCAGGAAAACAAATATAGTCCCTTCTAAATGGGTTGAAAAGCAGAGTCAAATACTTTGTTTTGTGATATTCAGTGAAGACATTTGGGTTTGAGATAAATATTAATTCTATTAAAGTGTTTGTATAGCAGTGTTAACAAAAGGCATTGTATAGCAGCTATACAGAAATCCAGTGATAAAAAATTGTAAGAGAAAGCTCTGAATAGCCTGCACCTTTCCGGGTCAAAAGTAATATTTTATAATCAGTTTAATATCTGATTGGGAGCCAGTGGAATGTGGATAAGGTTGCCGTGATGTGGTCATATTGCTATTTCATATTTGAATGAAAGACAAATATCACATTTCTGCACAAAAAGCTTACTTTTAAGAATTACTGTACGTAGAGGGAAGTTACTCTGCATACACAGTCTAATGTTCTTTACACATTCCTGAAGTGTCCAGAATGTAGACAGAGGACTGTTGGATGAAAGCAGTCACACAGGGCAGCAAGGGTGCAGGACAACATGGGATGGAGTTGTGAACAACTAGTGTGGAAGATATTTGTAAACTGCCACAGACATGACAAATTTCTTATCAGATCAACATATAACACTCTGCCCAACCCCCTCCATCACTGACTTGGCAGTGACCAACTCTGTGACTTCTGTTGAACCAACAATTTCACTCTCACTCACAATTTGTCAGGGCCGGCACTGGATTGCTTTATTTGTGAGAATAGAGAGAAAGTGGATCATGGCAGGCATCAGCACTTCCAGGGTGAAATCTTCACACTTCACTGTGTCCAGACATGGCTTTGCTGGTTAAGCGCACAGTGCAATGTGAGAAAAGGATAGGAGCAGCTAATTAGAGCAATGGTAGAGGTGGTAGAGTGCATAGCGGGAGGACAGTGTCAGACTCTAGCCAAATGAAGTGGGAGCTAGGTTTTTGTGGGGTTTCAAAAACATGACAGCAACATTTAGAGAAAGGTCCATTGCCCCAGCACCACTAAAAAGAGTGAAACATCAAGGTATGGAAGTATCTGGCTGATGACTATGCAGCAAATCATGTAGGCAGCAGTCGAGGTGCAGGAGGCAGCAAGTCCTACACCTGCCAGTTTAAATTAGTTCTGATTTTTTTTTTATCTCTGAAATAAACTGTAAAAAAAAATACTGTGCTGTTGCCAAAAGATGAAAAGTGAAAGTGCTGAAAGTGTACTTTTTCAAAGTGCCTTCTTTTGTCTTAAAATTATGAATCTATAGACCCAAGCTGCACCAAATAATTTTCCATGCTTGACCTGTGAGTCAAAGTTGTTGCTGGGATGTCAATTATTTCTAGCTATTGACTCTGTAGATTGAGCAGTGCTACCTGGTCAGGTAGTGTCTTTAAGGGTGGGATGTATCTCAAAGTGGTTATTATTTGGCTATGTAGTGGTTAGTTGTCTCTGCAGATTTAGCGGTTGTTAACTGTTTCCAAAGCATTGGAGTTCAGCCTTTATTATTTATGTTAACATATGCTCACTTACAGCAAGGAAACAATATGTCATATTTAAACTCTGTTTCATGTTCATGTTGACCTGTATTTCCCCAATCTGTCTTTCTGTGTAGATCTGCAGGGAGGCCGAGGCGGCTCTGTTCCACCAGCGGGTATTTGAGGATCTGAGGCGTCTCACTCCTCCCAGTTCAGATCCCACAGAGGTGACGGCGATCGGAGCAGTTGAATCGAGTTTCAAATGCAGTGCAGGAGCAATCATCGTCCTTACTACGTCTGGAAGGTTTGCACATATATAGTGCCATTTGCACACACTAATATCACCAGGCTGTTCACATATATGTTCTCTTTATTTACATCCTCTTTTCACTTAATTTGGTTCCTTCTCCTGTACATCTCTGCTCCCTATTGTTTCTGCTACAAAACCTGAATCCTATTATATAATTGTAACGTCAGCTTTACTTTTGCTTATTTGTTTTTGCACCTCCTACTCAATTATACAGACCCTTTATTTTGGTTCCATCTCTTCAGGTCCGCCCACCTGTTGTCTCGGTACCGCCCTCGCTGTCCCATCATTGCCGTGACGAGGAATGCTCAGATGGCCCGCCAATCACAGCTTCTTCGGGGAATATTTCCCGCCGTCTTACAAGCACCCCCTGCTAAGATTTGGGCTGATGATGTTGACAACAGGGTCAATTTCGGCATTAACATAGGTGTGTGTGTGTGTGTGTGTGTGTGTGTGTGTGTGTGTGTGTGTGTGTGTGTGTGTGTGTGTGTGTGTGTGTGCATGTGCGCACACTTGTGTAAGCAGAGAGCTTTAAACAGTAATGCTGTTAGTGTTTCATGCATGCCTTTATTATTGTGTGTGTGTGTGTGTGTGTGTGTGTGTGTGTGTGTGTGTGTGTGTGTGTGTGTGTGTGTGTGTGTGTGTGTGTGTGTGTGTGTGTTCATTTGTGCAGGTAAAGCACGTGGCTTTTTTAAACCAGGTGACATGGTGATCGTTGTAACTGGATGGAGCCCTGGATCTGGACACACAAACATCATGAGAGCAGTGATGGTGCCATAAATCCTCAACTCTGATTAACAGAATTTAAACTTCTAACTCTGACTGGACACTTTAAATTCTTCAATATGACAAATACTGACTTAATTATTCATTAAATGTTTCTTATAATTAACTGAATAAAATAAAAGTGAAATTGAAACACGTGAAAAGAAACATTCGCCTCTCTCTCTCTCTCTCTCTCTCTCTCTCTCTCTCTCACACACACACACACACACACACACACACACACACACACACACACACACACACAAACTGCTGTTTGTTTAGACAATGCCGTGCTGTAGATTTATTATACAGGTGTGCATGTATTTCTTAAATAACTGTCAGTTGAGATAATCCAGACAACCCAAACTCCGTGTGTGTGTGTCTGTGTGTGGTTTGTTCTTGTGTCCGTCTCTCTGATCTTACGTCCTTTGTCGGCGGAAGCCCCGCCCTCTGTCTCTTTCGCTTTTACCTAGTTGGATGACATTGGCGCGGCGCGCGCTCCCGACTCGAGGATGCGGTTGCCATGGTAACGGGGCGCCGAGCTCCAGCCTGCTTGCGTGTGTGTGAGAGACTGTGATTGTGTGTTTCTATATTTATGTAATTGTGTGTGTGTGTTTCGCGCTTTCTTTCGCTCTTGCACGCACTGTAGTGAAGCAGTAGACCCGGAAATCTGGACAATTTTAATCATCAGCACGTGGAGGTTTGACTATAGAAAGACTTCTGATTTAATACAAATTGTTTTTAATAAATACATTTTTAAAAATCTATATATGATAATAATAATAATAAACCCGGGGCTGGGTTTGTAACTGCACACTGACCGGATTGCACGCGCGCGTTTTGATGTCTTAAGGAGGATGAACGTGCGCACGGACACAATAGAGCGCGAGACATAGCAGACCTCTCCGGCTCGCGCTCTGTTTCACCTTCAGCTCGTGCTGATGTCTCGTGTCACTGTCTGACGGAAGTCCTGTTGCTCGTGCAGTGAACTCTCTTCCTCGCGCGCCGGTTCGGTTTTGGGTAGTACGACGTTAAACATTAGGAGCGCGAGCGCGCTTATGGATTCTTTTATTTTTCTTTTTTTCTTTCTCTTAACACTTCGTAATGTGAGCGCGTGCATGCGCGTGAAAGTGTGTCAGTATGAATCAGTGCGCGCGGGTGTCCCCTGATCCATCTGTTCTGACGCGGATCAAATGTCCTTGTCATACTCACACTAACAGGACACACGCCCCGCTGCCATATTAAACCAGGCGGAACAAAACAAGCACGCGGACGGAGGGACAGTCATCGGCACCCACCGGAGGAGCAACAGCGTGATCACGGGAGAGGGGGGGGTGAGGGTGGGGGGGTTAACGGAGGGCTTTATCTGCTGATGACCCCGCGGAGACACGCTGCTGCTGCTGCTGCTGATGATGATGATGAAGATGGGGATGACGATGAGGGACGGAAAAGAAATTTGCGCGCGGCTAAATGACGCTCCAAGGGCGTTGAGGTGAGCAGCATGGAGGACGGAGGGGACGCGGCGCGCGCTCTCAACACAGGATGAAAGGAGCGAGCGAACTTCACCTTTCTAAACGACACGCACGCGAGGTCACGTTCTTGTGTGTCTAGGCTCTTCAGTGACTTTGTGTGTGTGTGTGTGTGTGTGTGTGTGTGTGTGTGTGTGTGTGTGTGTGTTATAGTTTCACTGAGGCAGTGTAACAGGTCAGTGTGTGTGACCTCACGCACCATGGATGGAGCAGTGGGCGGGACAGTCGGAGGGCCCTCATCAGACTCACGGCCTCTACGTAACGGAGACACAAAGCGACGCAGTAAGGGAAGTTTACCATCTCCCGGTTTCCGTCTCTCTCAGGCGTCTCTGGATGGTGAGCTGGCCCCAAGACGCCGCCCATCCGTCATGAGCTCATCACGAGATGGCACAGGTACGTTCCGGTCTGGCACGGCAGCAGGCACGCCCACCACACCTGGCCAACCTAGTTCCGCCCCCTTATTTGGCGGGCCACGTACTGTGGGGTTTGCGGCATCCCGTGCTGCCCTTGCGTCCACCTCATCCTCTGGCACTGGTGTAGTAGTGGTAGCTGCTGGAAGCGGGGCCTCAGGAGGGGTGGAGCCAACCACCACTATAACTACAGCCGCTGGAAGTCCAGAGGTTGTTCCGGGACTGGATGGAGAGGATTATTACAGCTACTCAAACCAGTCAACGTTTATGCAAAGGCAACTTGGGGCCATGTTACAGCCTGGAGTTAACAAGTTCTCACTACGCATGTTTGGATCCCACAAAGCTGTCGCTCTTGAACAGGAACGACTGAAGAGTGCCGGTGTTTGGATCATCCACCCATACAGTGACTTCAGGTACAGTGGACACAGGACAGGGGAGGGATGAGTGTATGAAGACAGAGTGTGAACCAGAACCAGGGAAGTTGAGATGCAGTGGATAGCTGGACAGAATGATGAATATGGGGAGGAAGATAAAGACTAAGGGCTCAGTGAGTGGAAAGACAGAGACAGAAAGAAGTCAGAAAGACAGAAGATAAGTGTAATAGTAATGACTTGAGAGGGCGTTATTAATTTAGAGATCGAGGAAGTGAAATATGTAGATACAGATGAATTAGTGCAACTGTACTAGCTGATGGATGAGAGTGACAGAGCAAATATTTAAGTACAGACTGATAAAGAGACTGTAGAAACAGAAAAAAATGAAAAGAATGTGTGTTAGTGTGTGTGTTAATACGTGTGTTTATGTGCATATTCAGAGGAATTTCTGGGTCATATTAAAGCTTAATAGAATTTAAAAGTGTTTTAAAATATTGAAATTCACAAGCTTATTAATGTGGGCCACTTTCCTGTTGGCTGTATCTGAGAACTTCATTGTCTGTATGCAAACGAGGCTAAAGCAATAGCCAACCAGGCTCACCTAATAAAAGCCAAAGCTCTACGTCTTGGTCTAGAGTCTGGAGTAGTCTGGAGTAAAGCTGTTTTACTGAGGTGTGTTCTAAGTGTTACTTACTCATAGAGATGAATAATTTGGATGTTCTTAGTGTTCGCTCAGTTCTTTCAGTTCTTCTGATTCTCTTAGGAACTCTTTAGTTGACTGTTTGTGACATCAAGTCAAGAAGCTTTTATTGTCATTTCAACCGTATATAGTGAATAAACAGTGAAACGTTTCTCCAGAACCCTGGTGCTACATAAAACAACATAGAGCTACATCACACAACATAGAGCTAAAAAAGAGAACATAGAGCTAAGGACTAAAGTAGGTTTTCTTAGTCACATGAAGAGCATCGTGTGTAACCGAGTGTAAACAGTGCATCAGACAATACAAGACAATTTGGGACATATACACAATACACAAAATAGCATCGACCAGTAAACCTACTGTATAATGTGTTATACAGTAGAATGTGCAAAAGAAAATTATAAATAAGAGTGTATTTGTAAACATAAACACAATGTTGTACAAAAACAGCAAGAGCAGTAATCGAGAGGTGCAAAACAGCATGTAAACAGTATAATATGATTATAATATAATATGGGTGGTGCTGAAGACATGGATGTGTATGAATTGAAATACACATCATATACAATACACATCATTTACTCTATCATCCTTTAAGTGATATTTAATTCATGATATTCTGTGTCACATTTATTATGAACACCTCATTGCACACACTGCGATGTCTCACACACGTGTGGGCGATTATGACGATCTTAGCTCATAAAAAATGTAAAACAATTGTACAATTAATTTAATAGAGAGTGATACTGAACACATTTTGTTAGTTGAGCTCTAAAACCCTTGCCATTGCTTAAGTTTTAAGAAGCAGATTTTAATCTGTTTGCCTCTCCAGCTTGTACTTTTTCTAAAAGATTTACGAACCAACCATTGACAACAAAGACTGTGGTTTCTTAGTTTCTCAAGTTACTGTGTGTTGACACAGGCACCTTCTGGACATGGCTGGAGGGCCATCTTGTCTCGTCATTGAAAAGGTAGGTGGTCAGGTCCAGCTAATGACTAACTTGAAGAGTGTAGGACCAGTAGAAGACCATTTTGTTGTGGGGCCTCCAAATTCTAACCCAGACTAAGGTCCTTTTTGACTGGTCAAAGTACTGTTTTATTTGCTTCTGCCAGTGTTTAACAGAAGCGCTTATTGTATGGTAAGTCATACAAGTTAAGAAAGTTGTCTGGAGGCCAATGAAGTTCCCAGCCTGCCATGAGGAAAGCTGGGTAGATACCTGTGTACCACATTTCAACATTTCAGCTCCTGAGAAAATGCATCCGATTCCTAAGGGGCCATGTTAAGCTAGCCATCTTGAATGAAAGTGCAAGAGTCCTGTGCAAGAGTTGCAGTGAGAGTGCAGGTTGGCCACAACATTTTCCGAGCCTTGTATGAACCTCACATCATAGTTGCACTGGCAAAGATGGTGCATCCTGAGTCTATGGCCTATATAGTATGTCTATTGATCATCTTATTAATTTTTATCACCACATTATCTGTGTAAAACTGCTTTGAGGCAATGTTCATTGTTAAACGCGCTATACAAATAAAAAAAATTTTGAATTGAATATTGCCCATATATCAGAATCAGCAGAAAATATTTATTTTTGTTACAATTTTGTTTATTGATCCCAAAGGTAAATTGTTAAAATATGGGCTACAGTTTAGTTATGGAAAAGAGCAATGAAGCAGTTAAAAAGATGGTCATAAAGGGACAATTGTCATTTGTTGCAGTCCCAGATGCAGGCCAAAGCCTCACACTCACCTAGAGATTACCATTGTTCAGCTCTGTTCAGTTCTGGTCTGAGGGCTTAGGAAGTGACAGCAACAGGTTTCTCTACAACAGAATGCATTTGTGTAAACACAACTTCAAAAGCTGTGGAATGAAAGATGCAAGCTGGGCAACAAAGTTAGGTTCACAAAAGCTAGAATGGCACCTACCTGAAATGGAGTGATGCCATGTGCTGACAAACAGAACATCACATACTCAATAGGTGACTGAAAGAGGACAGTGAATAGCAGCTAGTGTCTGGATAGGCATGCAAAGGCTCTGTTGAGTCACTTGTTATGACTTTCAGCAGTGGGTTTGTTTATGTACAGTGCCATGAACATAGATGGCCACATCTGAGATGGCAGCTAACATAGAGACCATGGCCATCTGTACAAAGCAAACAAAGAACACCGTACAGTAGAGTGAAATCATAAAATCAAACAAACAACAAACAGCAATGATGTAAAATTAGTCAGAAAAGCTAATCTGAACAAATGAGTTTTGAGGCATGATTTAAAATTGGTCAGACAGTCATTTTCTTGTATTGATTGTGGAAGAGAATTCCAGAGATGAGGAGCAGCCCAGCTAAATGCCCTAAACCCCATTGTGACTAAACAGGCAGAAGGTACAATGAGGGATGATCTGAGAGTAAGAGTTTCGGGTGTGGGTATAAAGCAAGTCAGAGAGGTATGAGGGTGCAAGATTATGAAGAGCTTTAAAAGTCAGAAGCAGAATCTTGTACTCTATTCAATATTTGACAGGAAGCCAGTGTAGATGATAAAGAACAGGAGAGATCTGCTCGATGGAGGAGGTTCTAGTAATTATGGGCAGCTAAGTTCTGGTCCAACTGAAGTTTATGAAGGACTTTGTGAGGTAACCAAAAAAAGAGAGTTACAAAAATCAATGCACGAGGTAACTAGAGAATGTACAAGAATAGCTGTAGAATTGGATGTGAATAACGGAAGAAAACGGTGTTCCAAAGATGGAAGTGCACAGACTGAGTAATATTGTTCACATGCTTTGAAAAGACAAATATATCATCATGGACGACACCCAGACTCTTAACCTGAGAAGATGATCAAACAGAAGAACCACTGTTTTGTCAAAATTCAGCTTGAGAAAATTGCACGATAAGCAAGATTTAATCACTTCTGAACAATTTAAAAAAGAAAAGGAAAGAATAGTACAATTTAGCTTGGAGGAAAAATAGAGCTGAGTGTCATCCACATAGCAATGAAAACTTATGCCATAAAAATATGATCAAGAAGTACTAAGTAAATGTTAAATAAAAGAGGGCCCAAAACAAAGCCTTGAGGAACAAGTTTAAGTTGTTCTTAAGCAAGGGTAAATTGAAAATTGGCCAAATTATTAGGATCAGTGCCCAACCCAGCCATCATGGATGCACAAGCCAGTGCACTCTTAGTGCCGGTCCCAAGCCCGGGTAAATGGGGAGGGTTGCGTTAGGAAGGGCATCCAGCGTAAAAACATGTGCCAAATCAAATATGCGGATCACAAAAGAGAATTTCATACCGGATCAGTCGAGGCCGGGTTAACAACGACCACCACAGGTATCGTTAGCCGACAGGGTACTGGTGGAAATTGGGCTACTGTTGGCCGAAGGAGGAGAAGGAGAGGAGGAAGACGTCTACAGAGACGGCAGGGAAAGGAGCAGTGCAGGAGAGTGGAGGTTTGGGTTGGTACTTTAAATGTTGGTACTATGACGGGTAAAGGGAGAGAGGTAGCTGATATGATGGAGAGAAGAAAGGTAGATATGCTGTGTGTTCAGGAGACCAAGTGGAAAGGGAGTAAGGCCAGGAACATTGGAGGTGGATTTAAGCTGTTTTATCATGGTGTGGATGGAAATGGTATAGGGGTGATTCTGAAGGAAGAGTACAGTAAGAGTGTAGTGGAGGTGAAGAGAGTTTCTGATAGGGTGATGATCGTGAAGGTGGAAGTTGAAGGGATGATGATATATATATATATATATATATATATATATATATATATATATATATATACATATATATATATATATATATATATATATATATATATATATATATATATATATAATCATCAACCTTCTTTACTCTGATGACTTGCACTGAATGGAGTCAGCCAGGGTTGTACTGTCTGGATAGTAGCTGCCTCAAGCAGACCTCCAAATGATCATTAGTAATTTGGGAAAAGGCTGACATAAATTAGTGAAGTCATTTAGCTTGCTGGAGTTTTGCAGTAGCTCACACAAGATTGACCGTTTGACCTGTGTGTTGGAAGGTTTTTTTGAACGGCACAATCTGCCCATGCTACCATTGCGGTTTACCTAGTCGACCACGATTGACGAATTGGGCACCCCTACTATAGGGGCTTTCACAGCTGACAATGCAAATCAGAGCAAAAACCAAGTCATGAGGTCAAAGGAACTGCCTGTAGAGATCAGAGACGGGATTTTTTGCAAGGCACAGATTTGGGGAAGGCTACAAAAAATGTCTGCTGTGATTAAAGTCCCAAGAGCACAGTGGTCTCCCTAGTACTAAAATGGAAGAAGTGTGGCACAACCAGTGCCACTGGGGGGAAAGGGCCTTAGTAAGAGAGGTGACCAAGAACTCAATGGTCACTCTTTCTGAACTGAGATCCTGAGTGGAGATGGGACAAAGTTCCAGAAAGACAACCATCACTGCATCCCTCCACTAAGCTGGGAATTATGGCAGAGTGGCTAGACAGAAGCCTCTCCTCAGTGTAAAACCAATGGAGTTTGCCAACAGGCACCTCAAGGACTCTCAGACTGTGTGAAACAAGGTTTTCTTGTATGATGAAAACAAGATTGAACAGTTTGAAGTGCCCTGACTTAAACCATATTGAGTATCTCTAGAGAGACCTGAAAGTGGCTGTCCACCAACGGTCCCCATCAACCTCAACCATCTTGAGAGGATTTAACATAAAAAATGGCAGAAAACCATCCAAGCTATGTATACAAAGCTTGTTGTGTCATTCAAAAAAAGACATGAGGCAGTAATTGTTGGCAAAGATGCTTCAACTTAGTACAGAGTAAAGGTCTGAATGGGGAAGGTGGTAGCCTAGTGGTTAAGGCATAGGATTTTGGGGTTTGAGCCTCTGTGGGTAAGGCTCTTAACCACCCATGGGTGCTCAGTTGTGGGAATGGGGATAAAGTATTCTGCCATGGATGGTCCCAAGCCTAGCTGCAAAAGGAGGAGTGTGGGCATAGGGCTAGCAACGGCGCTGTAACAAAACTGCTGTAGAAACAGCAAGTAAACCATCAGGCCCTTGCTGCCCGATGTGCCTGATGGTGCAGGAGGATTAATAATAAAAAAGGGTCTGAATACTTATTATGTACATGTGATATTTTAGACATTTTGAGAAATCTACTTTCACTTTGTCTGTTTGGGGTACTGAGTGTAGATTATAAGAGAAGAAAATCCATTTGAACAACTGTAGTGTCAGGTTGCAGCCTAATAAAATAAAAAAAGGGGGGTCCTTAATTTTTTCGAAATGCACTGTGTATATATACAAAGTGGAGAGAGAGAAAGAGAGAGAGAGAGAGAGAGAGAGAGAGAGAGAGAGAGAGAGAGAGAGAGAGAGAGAGAGAGAGAGAGAGAGAGAAAGATTTTAAATATTTCTCTAATGGCATGTCAGCAACAAGGCAAAGAAAAACTTCCACGAGGAAGAAAACGTGAAAAATCAAGAATATAAATCTTTTTTTCACAACTTTTACAACTGTTAGCATAGAGACCAGCAATGCTAACTCTTTTTGTTTACTGAAATCTCATCAGTAAAAGTATCAGGGTCTTTTTTAATTTAAATAAAATTAATAGTTTTGAGCATCTGCACTCATTATGCAATCCAGGTGTGAACATCCATAATTACCTTTTGGCAAACTTTAGGCTACTCATATGGGAACATCCTCAGAAGCAACAAACTATTACTGGTAGTAGTTGCCACTGCTACAGATTAATCCACAATTTACAGTTAGAGTCTTTTTAGCACATTTTTTTCAAATGTGCTGCATGTTGATGGTTGTGATCTGGAACTATCCAACTATTGGGCACTGAAGTTTGGTTAATGGCTCAGAACCACCATGAATCTATTCAGCTTTACCCAGTATGACTGGTTCACTGGTAATTCAGTTTGAACTCATTCACTTATATACTGAAGCCTGCATTAATGACTGCTAATAAACAACTAAGGAGTAAATAGCCAATATGTGACAACATTCTCAAATTAGAGTGGTCAGAACAGGAGTGTGGAATACATTTTAGTGAGCATTCCTCTATGAAATTCTACAAGTTTTTCATCAGTCATCTGCATATTTACTTTGCAATTAGGTTGACAGGCATGTTTGACAAAGAGAAAGAGAATACATTATTATGTATTCTTTGTCCTGTAGTGGTTTAAGTTGCACACTGTGAATAAAGTACAAGACTATCTATGACAGCATAGCTAAAATAGAGAGCCAGAGGGTAACACTGACACGAGGGCCCCGTGGGGCATAAATATAGCCAGCCACTCTACCATCAACAAACCTAAATGAACGCATGAGAGTGTTAGGGCAACAGCATCCAAACATCTCAGTTCATTAAAACACTTTATAACTCTAAACCCTCCAGATCTATGCCTTTAACTGCTGGGAGAACAAATATATATATAAAAAAAAGATCTTTCTTCTTTTTATCTTAGACCTAAACACTAAGACTCTGTCTGATTAATGAGCACTAATAAGAAGGCCGTTAGATTGCTGAGAATTTGTGGGAGCAAATCATTTCAATAATGCAGAGTCTGGGTTCTGTTGTACGTGGAGTACTCGTATACATTTCATTGAGAGCAAATGTATACAATATTTTCAGTTTTCTGTTGCTGTGAAAACATTCTTTATAAACTCCTATCAGACATTTAAAAATTTTAAACCTAAACTAAAAACATGCATTCTCTAGGACCTTTCAGACATTGATAATATATATTGTATAAGTGTCTGTTTTTGCCCTCTTATGTCATAATTCATTTGTCCTGGTTACTGTGCTCGGTCATCCTAAATTCTTGCTAGCAGGATAAGATATCTCAAGAATGAGATGTTGAATAATTGTAGATTAAATTTGGAGTTATGTAACATACATTAACTGAGTATTTTGTGGAATTAGTTAAAACAAGGTCAAGTTCACAGCAAGATCGTATGTCTAAAATAGTATTTTTTTCTTATAGCTAGCTATTGTATTTTAAGTGTAGTTGCCTAGAAATTAGTAAGAAACAATGATGTAATTTAGAAATACTGATTTTTTCCATGTTTAATAAAAATGTTATTAAATGTTTTCATTTTATAAGTGTGCTTGTTACTATATTCATTGGCAGCACTTTGACTTGATTACCTTTGTGTTCAGGTTTTATTGGGATCTCCTAATGCTCTTGTTGATGATGGGGAACTTGATCATCCTTCCAGTGGGAATCACGTTCTTTAAGGATGAGAACACTCCACCATGGATCATCTTTAACGTGGTGTCAGACACATTGTTTCTAGTGGACCTGGTGCTGAACTTTAGAACTGGCATTATGAAGGAGGACAGCACTGAGATCATGCTTGACCCCAAAGTTATTCGTCGCCACTATCTAAGGAGCTGGTTTGTTGTTGACTTCATCTCCTCTATCCCTGTTGACTACATCTTCCTCATGGTGGACCTGGAAGAGCGCCTAGATTCTGAGGTTCATAATCACACACACATGCACACATCTTTCACATCTATCATTATGAAGCTAAAATGTGTATTGTACTATATATAAGTCAATTCCTGGATCAGTTCATTAATTAACAGGAAAAAAGTGATCATTCAAATCTACTAGTTTCAGAAACTGCACAATCGTCACAACATAGTGCACTCTCAAAGTAAACTTTAATGGAACTGAAGTGGAGAAAATTCTGTAAACTATAATACTCAACAGAGTCTGAATATTATACACACCAACCAGAACAGTACAAAAGCTTTTGTGATCTATGACTTGATTTGAGGTGATGACTTTTGAGCAGCAGAGTGTCATATGACCTTAATGAGCTTTGAATTTGTGTTTCAGGTGTATCGAACAGCTCGAGCTCTGCGCATTGTTCGTTTTACAAAAATCCTTAGCCTGCTGCGCCTGCTCCGACTGTCTCGCCTCATCCGATACATCCACCAATGGGAGGAGGTGAGATCATCATCAGTAGCGTCAGTAGCAGAAACAAACTAGGCCTCAAAGGCTCTCCCCACAGATGTTGTCATACACTTGTCTACAGAAACAAGGTATAACTGTGGACACACACATTCTGTCCCAATCATTAATAACACTGGTCTAAGGATACAACATATCCTTAGGCCTGATTCACAGATGTATGGATATTAAATGTTGGGAAAAAGTAGTATGAACCTGCCTAGGGCCATTGTGTGTTTTGTGTGTGGACTTTGTTACTGTGTGTTCTGGCTGTGTGGTACAGCCCAACTATATAAAACCCATACACATGCAATTCACATGTAGGGCCTGTAGAGTCACATGACCAATCAGAAAATTTCATCATCATTAACAATAAACTGCCTCCTGTATCTGTGTGAGTAGATGGTATCTGCTATTAAATATGATCTGACATCCAGAAATTGAGTGAGTCAGCAGCGTTTTGTTGGGGTATTGTATTGGGGAAAACTCCTGTATAATTCAGGGGTGGTGACCTTAAAGTGGCGTGGTGTTTCCACCAATGGGGTTTTTAATCTCGTAAAATGACACCACTACAGTACTGCATTGTGTAAATTAAAGCATTGCTATTTAATTGTATAGTGTGTCATGATTTTAGTAATTTGATTCTTGCATTATTTATATAAAAATACATGTGCATATTATTAATGCTGCTTGTGTTTAAGAACAGTTTAATTAGGAACAGTGTGTTTAAAAAACACTTTAGAGAATTAGACATACCTGCAGATACTGCGCATACTGATTATTGACCTGCTTTGAATTTCTCTTCAAAAGGCACCTTCTATACTTCTTCCTTCAGTAGTCTGTTATGTCAATCACAGATGCAGTCAGTTGTAGAAATACTGATGTCATTTGTTAATCTTCAGTGAATCTTCTCTGGATTTCTTGCAATCTTATTGTATCATTGGCATACATTTACAGTAGCAGTTTCTTGGCACTCTCACAAAAGATTTTGTCTACATCCCCCAGGCAGACACCACTCAGTTCTGCAAAATATACAATATCTAAACAGTAAGAACAAGTAGCACTGAGCAACAAGTCAATTTGTTATGAGTTTGAGGGTGTACAGTATGTGATATGTGATATGTATAAATAATATATGTGATATTGTCATGTACAGAATGCTAGACAGATGTCCATGTTTGAAGGCTGTTGTGTCTGATGGGAAAAATTAAGTTTGAGTGTAATGTTCTAAAGTTTAATGGTAATGATATACCAAATATATAGAAAGTATACTTACAAAAGATGGCACCCATAAATATTCTTAATGATAATCTATAATGGCATATGCTGACAATTATGACAAAAACACACACACATATATAGTAGCCACACACACACACACACATAGTCTCTCATACATAAATCTCTCTCTCTCTCTCTCTCTCTCTCTCTCTCTCTCTCTCTCTCTCTTTCTCTCTCTCAGACATGCTAACCACTCTGACTAAAGTCACTCTATAAACACACATTCTATAAACTCTATAAACTCTCATTCTCTTACACCCCACTGCAAACACAAACTTTGTCATCACACAACCTATAATCACCCTTTTTATAAAGTCTGTTATGCTGTGTGTGTGTGTGTGTGTGTGTGTGTGTGTGTGTGTGTGTGTGTCTTTGTAATTGGATTATATAAGATCTTCCACATGACGTATGACCTGGCTAGTGCGATGGTGCGGATTGTTAATCTCATCGGGATGATGTTGTTGCTGTGCCACTGGGACGGCTGTCTTCAGTTCCTTGTCCCCATGCTGCAGGACTTCCCCACCGACTGCTGGGTTTACAAGAACAATATGGTGGTGAGTGTGTGTGCATATGTGTTTGTTTGGGGTGTTGCTTTTACACCCACAGGGTTGCAGACACATAATTTATATACAAATGTTGTCAGCACAGCAGGTAAAGGGATACGTTGGACGTGTCCGAGATTATATGTATCCAAGAAAGAGAGATTGAAGAGTTTGTGGTTATAGAGTATGTGATTGTAATGTGATTTTAAGTATGTGTTTAATTATAGAATTTGTAAATAGTGTGTGTGTGTGTCTAGTTGTTAATTGGTTTGTGTGGGGAGGTGAAAAAATAACATTCACAGACACACACAACACAGTGTGGTTGCTAAATCATGCCAGGGCAGCGTTTCCACCGTGATTGTCATAGAAACGGTTATCAGGTAGGAGATGCCCAGAAATTCTCAGTGTGTGTGAGTGTGAGTGACAGAGAGAGAGAGAGAGAGAGAGAGAGAGAGTTTATAAATGGTAATTTCATCACAGCTGACAGTTGATAATTTGATTAACTATCTCTTAATTAAATAATTCATTTTTACTAACTTACTGTATGCTCATACTACTCATGACTTCCTGTATCTCTCTCCCACCTATTTTTTTTGTATCACTTTTTATTTCTGTTTTATTCTGCTTGTCCGTCTGTCTATTCACTGTGCAGAATGACTCGTGGGGAGTGCAGTACACATACGCTCTGTTTAAGGCGATGAGTCACATGCTATGTATCGGCTATGGTGCTCAGGCTCCAGAGGGAATGACTGATGTTTGGCTAACCATGCTTAGCATGATCGTAGGAGCAACGTGTTACGCCATGTTCATCGGCCATGCCACTGCTCTCATCCAGTCACTGGACTCCTCACGAAGACAGTACCAAGAAAAGGTATAAGTGAAGAGCAGAATTAAACACATTTCAATTAAAATAGTAAATAAAAAGAATAAATGGATAATTGAACACACAGACACACATTTTGGATAGTTGAATATTGTAATACAGGAAAGTCCATTCTTATCCAGAAAGGCTTAAGGGATAGTTTAATGTGGGGATGGATAAAGAAATTAAAAGTGGGATTTATAGAGGGATGGTGTGGGGGTGGATAGAGGAATAAACAGAGGGGTTGATGAATGGATGGGTGAGAGGTTAAGTGGAGGGGTAGGTGTGGGAATGGATTGAGGAATAAACAGAGGGATGTAGAAATGGACAGAGGGATTTTCCATTAGCACATGGTTCACTCTGACCTCTACCTATGGATGGAGTTCTCTGTTAAATTCGAGACTACTCGCTGCTGCTGAGGATGGTTCCACATGAACAGTCAAAACATCCATTAAGTTATTGTGGAGGGTCAAACTCAAGAACCATGGGGATGGATTTGTATTGTAAATAAAAAATAAATTTTTTTGATTAGATGGCTCAGGGTGCAATTGGCATAAACCAGTAAATCAGTAAATGGTTGATAACTTCAGCAATGATATATATATATACACACACACACACACACACACAAGATATATAGTATGATATATATCTTCTTCATATTTCTCTGCAACTGTCACCCTGGCTTGCTCGTTTGGGATAAACATATATGGACTAATTTATTGTTATTATTTATCAATAAATGTTTATAAGCAGACATTTTTATATATAAAATATTTAAAGCTGCTTTGGAAGTATGTTCATTGTTACTGTAAATACATTAAACAATTGGAGTTTAATTGAATGGAGGGGAGGTCGTGGTTTGTGGGTAGACTGATGAGTGTAGAGGAAAATGGAATCCTGGATGCAGAGATGGGCGTAGGGGATTGATGGAGGAATAGATAGTGTGATTGATAGATTTATTTTACCTAAATAACTGGTGTGTGTGTGTGTGTGTGTGTGTGTGTGTGTGTGTGTGTGTGTGTGTGTGTGTTACAGTATAAGCAAGTGGAACAGTACATGTCTTTCCACAAACTTCCAGCTGATGTGAGACAGAAGATCCACGAGTATTATGAACATCGTTATCAGGGCAAAATGTTTGACGAGGAGAATATCCTGGGGGAACTGAGTGACCCACTAAAGGAGGTCAGTGTCTTGCGCACACACACACACACACACACACACACACACACACACACAGATGGTTCTTTCAAGTAAAGACACTATTTAAAGAAGGATTTGTTGCTGTGTTATTTCTCTATAAACAGGAAATTGTGAGCTTTAACTGCCGCAGTTTGGTGGCTAACATGCCACTGTTTGCTAACGCTGATCCAAACTTCGTGACTGCAGTACTCACAAAGCTGCGCTTTGAGGTATTTCAGCCTGGAGACTTTATAATTCGTGAGGGGACCATCGGTCGAAAGATGTACTTTATTCAGCATGGACGAGTAAGCGTCCTCACCAGGGGAAACAAGGAGACCAAACTCAGCGATGGATCATATTTTGGAGGTGAACATGTCTATTTTATTAATAAATTAATTGGATAAATAGATGTATAGAAATATAAAAAGGTTGGTAAGTGTAAAGATAAATTAGTTGTTGGATTGTTGAATTGAAGGATAAATTAAAAAAAGGAACAGAATTGAACAGATTCATATATATTGAAAAGATGACTCATATAACATGTATATGATTGACTGGATAAGCACGTGGCCTACACTAATGTGAACACAATGTAGAAATAAATGTATGGGTGAAATAAATGATTTATGGCTTTTATGACTCTGTGTGTGTGTGTGTGTGTGTGTGTGTGTGTGTGTGTGTGTGTGTGTGTGTTACAGAGATCTGTCTCTTGACCCGTGGCAGGAGGACAGCAAGTGTGAGAGCAGATACATATTGTCGTCTTTACTCTCTAAGTGTGGACAGTTTTAACGAGGTTCTAGAGGAACACCCGATGATGAGACGGGCATTTGAAACAGTCGCAGCTGACCGGCTAAACCGCATTGGTACCTAAAACCAGTCTTTTAGTTGTGCTTTTGTTATATCTTATACGCTTACAAGATTTGTACATGAAATATTTTATCATTGTGCATTTTAACAACTTTATATATTAGGTTTTTCTCCTTGTGTCTGTACATCATACCTATTATTACAGCTTTATTTAATTCAGTTTATTTAATTTTATAGCACAGAAATGTGCCCTAAAATCACATATACATTAAGGTCAGATATAGACATATAAAATCATATATAAGCCCTTTTTGGATGTGATTGCTTTATCAGGGGCAGCAATACATTTTTAGCGTACCTATACAACTGCAAATAAGCAGAGGATCCCATTTTTACATTTATGGCATTTGGCAGACACTCTTATCCAGAGTGACTTACCTCTGAGCAGGGAAAGGTTAAGGGCCTTGTTCGATGGCCTAGCGGTGGCAGTTTGGTGGTACTGGGACTTGAACTTGCGACCTGCCAATCCAAAGTCCAATGTCATAACCATTTAATTACAACATATAATTTTAAACCTTTCCTGAAGGAATTATAGTTACATTTTTAAAATCATAGGTAAAAATAAATGTTTAGGAATAATAGGAAATCATGCATGTTGTGTTGGAGTGGTGATTTGGGGAAGTTCTATAAAACATTGTACATCTTACATACATTTTATATTTTTTTTAATCTTAGCTCAATTTCTTTTTACAATAAATTATATAAAAGAAATTTAAAATGTATTTATTATTATTAACATTTTCTTTTGTGTACAACAGGTAAGAAGAACTCTATCCTTTTGCGAAAGACATCTCAGGGTGGCTCTGTGGCAAGCAGCACCCTGGGCCGTGGTGGTGGGCCTGGGACTGGTGGTGGCGCGAGCAGTGGCCGTGGAGGTGCAGGATCATGTGACAGCATTTTAGTGCAGCAGATTGTTAAACATGACAGCATGCCAGCCATGCAGGATGCTGCTACTGGTAACTGGATTGGTGGAGCAGGAGGGACTGTGGCTGGAGTTATGTCCTCACACCCACGGCCAGTGATCTGGGCTCCATTGGTCCATGCCCCCTTACAAACTGCAGCAGCTGCTTCAAATGTTGCCATTACTCTTCTCCAGCAACAACAGCAGCAACAGCAGGGCATGTTTCTTCACTCCCCCCTATCAATTTGCCCTACCCCTCTACCTGTTTGCCCTTCCCCTGTTCCTATTTGTCCCTCTCCCTCCTCTTGCCCCCTCTCACCTCCACGTGCCCCTATTCTGCCACCCCGACAGTCCCTTAGTGCAATCATAACCCCCCGTGGAAGCCACACTTCTACTACATCAACTCCTTCCCCTTCGACAGCAGGGCCACCTATTATTGGTGGAGCAGGAGTCACCAAAACACCTTGCACTGCCATGTCATCAGTCCCTGTCCCCATGCAGGCCAGCAGGACTCTGCACAACAACCTCCGTCTTCAGACAGAACCAAGTCTTATGGTAATGGGAGGGGCTAATACAGTAACTCTCCAAAAAACCATGACGCCTTTCTCTGGAGCAAAAGAGGCTCTAATGCGTCATGTTGGAGGTGGTAGCACTCAGGGCCTCCCCTCATTGGGCCGTCTGACACAAGAGGCACGTCTGCTTTCTGCCTCTCAGCCCACTCTTCCCAATCGTGGTTGGCCACACCCTCCACTTCATAGAAAAGCTTCTGGGGGAAACTTACTCACTGCACCTTTTGTGACGTCACAGGCTCCATTGGTGTGGGGGGGTAGTGCAGGCGTGCTTAACTCTCACAATCCACAAATGCAGAAAATACCTGCTCAGACATCTTTGCCCCTACCCTCTCCACTCAAACACACACAATCAGCCACACAGGCCACACCCCCTCCCACTGGCTCCTCCCCTGCAAAAATACATACTCCATACACCTCAGCTCATGTCTCTCCAGCCTCAGGCCCTGCTTCTTCTGCCCCACTGATGCTTCAAACCCAGCATCCAAAACCTGCCCCTACAAAGTCGCCCCCTTCCCCTTCTTTCTCTAGTTCAGATACAAATTCTAACCCCGCTTATGTTTCTCCCCAAACTCAGAGTAGTAAGCCCTCACCCACTTCCCCTTCTCAGCCTCCCCGTTCAAAACTTTCTCAGACTCCTCCTCCACCCTCTCCATTATCCTTTACTCCAATTGCAACTCCATCACACACACGTACCCCAACCCCTATTCATACACCTGCTCCAACACCTACACACACTCAACCTCCACCCCCAATCTCAGTTCACACCCAAGCTAAAACAAACACACCAGCTCAGACTCCAAGTTCAACAAATCAGCCTCAAATAACAAATCAGACCCAAAGTGTAACTTCTGTTGCACTTCCTTCCCAAACTGGAACCTCTGTTCAGATGCCGATTGTACTTTCTCCATCCCGTTCTTCACCCACCCAAAGCCCCCTGCAAACCCAAGCTGCAACCATGGCCCAAACTCAAACCCAGATAACACCTCAAACTCCACCATCTGTGCCAGCTCTGTCCCAACCTTTAGCCACTCTACAAATACCTCCAACTCCAATCAACAGCACGCAAATTTCAGCTCACGAAAATACAGCCAGGTCTCCACTCACTCAAAGCCCAATCCAAATGCTGAATCAAACCCAATCTGCTACTGCCACCATGGCTCAAACCCTGGCTTCTGTTCAAACTCTATCCTCTGTACAAATTCAGATTTCTCCTGAAACTACATCACAAAATCCACCTCTAGCCCAATCCCGAAATATAAGCCCAGTCCTAAACCAAACTGTAATACAAACTCCATCTTCATCGCTTCCATCACTGTCACAAAATGCCTCTTCTTCAACACTTCAAATCCCAAAAGCATCCCAATCTTCAGCATCAATGCCACTTACTGAGCCTCCATCCACTCTCCAAACTTCACAGCCTTCTTCCACCCTCTGCTGTGCCTCACCACAGTCTCCTACGGCATCTTCTACCCCACTTTGTGTCTCACCAGGACTTGCCACCGCAGTTTCAGACTTAGGGGCCTCAAACACGGCTTCCTATGCGTCTTCAAAGTCTGGGAAATCAGACACAGACACAGTTACATCACAGAGGAAATCTGATGCACTTAGAAACAAGCTTCCTGCTAACATGTAAAGAATCATAGATCATTGCAGCAGCTGATAGATTAGAGTTAAAGCAGCAGGTGAAGGAGCAGAGCTGGAAAAAGCATGTCATATCTTTTGCTTTAAATACATAGAACACTGAGTAGAGCATATAAATGTGATTTGGAAGTCAACTGCTCATTGAGTGGAGACGATGACTAATCAGAAACAAACCCTTATTTACATTAATTTCTTAAAATTTAAATGAAAACAAAACCTGAAAAGCAATATACTGACAAAACATTATTTTCCAGCTCTGTCCCCTTCAGTCACTTTTTATTCACCAAAGTGTAATATAATATAAATAATTATACAAATAACAATAATGCTTATTAATATAAATGTCTGTACTAATTAGGTACAAAATGTAAAAAAAAAAAATATTTCTGTACTAATTAGGAGTAATTTGCTCATAGTGTCTCGTCTCAGGTGTTTGGTTTTAGTTAGAGACAGTGCAGCTATAGTGTTCTTGTACACACACACACACACACACACACACACACACACACTACTGTGATTCTTTGTGTTTATGGTGTGCAGTGATGTAGTTCCACACAGCTCTGTATATATAACAGCTTCACTGTTGGTCTATGAAACACTCTGAGGCTCTGTTCCAATAGTGGAACACTTCCCCAAGTCCACTTCTCTTGGTTAAGTGGTTAAGTGTTCTCAGCCACTGTAATTAGATTATAATGTATAAAGCAGTGATCAGATTAAACATGAACTCTTTTTTCTTAGTGTTTACACTGGACTTTACCAGTTGGAAAAATCACCATGCCTTGTGTGAGAACTGCTTGAGGGAATCACCTATATATAGCATATATACCTATAAATAACACTTTTATTGTGGAGGAAGAGATGTTTCAGTTCTTCACCAGTTAAAATTATGTTCATATCCAAACAATTTGGCATCGATATTTCACATTAGTGTTAGTTGTAATACAAAGTGTAAATTTAGTGTAATTCTTGTCTTTTCTTATTAATTTATCAGCACTAATGCAATTATTGATGTTTTGGATGATTCCATCTCATGTCCATGCTCAATGTCTTTCCACTGTCTCCATAAAACACATGAAAACTTTAGTTTACACGTACTAGCTGGCTAATTCATTAGTCTCATCCAAAGCAAAAGCAAGGTCATCTGTCTCGGTTGCCTAGCAACTAGGCTTCACAAGTTTAACTCCCTGAATGGTTTCACGACAATATCACAAACATCTTAACGTCAGAGGAAATGAACATGGGCACAGTGCCATTCATATCCATCTGTATGATAAACACACACACGCACGCACACACACACACACACGCACGCACGCACACACACACACAAACACACACACACACACACACACACACACACACACACACACACACACACAATGTGGTTGTATGTGTTGGTGCAATTAGCATTCTCTTTTCAAAACCAGGCTGCCTATAGAGTGTGCACTTATGGACCAAATGGGTTTTATTTTTCTGTTAAGGATGGGGATGGGTGTAAATAAGCTGCTGTGGTGGTGGTCACTTAAGGATGTGGGGGTTTGTGCAGGTATGGGGGAGTTGGGGGGTTATGTACTTTAAAGTGAATGATGGTGCATAATAAAAAAAATAAAGACAATTTAGAATCAGTGTGCTGCCAGACCCCCCCTGATTCTCCCTCTCTCTCTGTCATCACATACACTTACACATTTATCTTGCACTTCAGCATTATGTTTCCTAATTTCTTGAAGGACTTTAATCAGTTTCTGGGTTGTGAGCTGAAGGACCCTTGATGAAAGATACAAAGAGGAATTAGGCAGACTCACTGTGACACGCTGTCCAACCTGAAGTTCTGCCAGCAGCCATTGTTTGACCTGAGGTTTGTTATTACTGAGGCTGCTTCTTATCTTTATATACACCAATCTGTTTCTTTTCATTACTTCCAGATTAGACATTTTCATTCCCTCTTTCTCATTTACTTGCATTTAAATAACTTTGAGTTTACATATAAAAATTTTTTTTTAACTTTCTAAACAGATCTTGCATTTACATTTTAGTAATAACACACAGAATAAACCCACATTTAAGCAATATAAAGAGTGAGAGTGTTATGTAGTGGACATCAGCTCAGCCATATGGACAATTAAATATTGATTCACTGCCATTTCAAACACCATATGAAAAATCGATAAACATAAAACAATATTGAATTTTTTTTCCTCCACAAATCAATTTAGTTTCTTGGGACACCACCACTGAATAGAGCACATTTTTATGTAAATCACTGACATGTTTTATTATATACATAATTGTTACCACTAAATAGTTTTCTACAATGAATGAAGTCCCTACTAATCTCCTGTCTCTCTCTTTACTCTTCTTTCCCTTTCTGTGCTCTTTCCATTCACTCTTCTTTCCTCTTCTCTTTCTCTCCTGTCGCCTTTGTCCTCTTTCCTCGCTCTCTTTCTCTCTCTCTCTCTCTCTCTCTCTCTCTCTCTCTCTCTCTCTCTCTCTCTGTTTTCTCTCTCTCTCTCTCTCTCTCTCTCTCTCTCTCTCTTCTCCTCTCTTACTGTGTCGCTGTCATTTTTTCTCTCCCCGCTCTCCTCTCTGTCCGTTAAGGTATATGTTTACATGAAATATGCAGATCCCTGATTTGTACACAGACATGACAAATATAAATAACTACACAACAGCAAAAAATGTCAGTTAACTCTGACAACAGGGTGTGGCAGAGTGTCAGCTAAAGACTGAGAGGAAGCGGGTTGAACTCGAGGGTAGCCAGTTCCCTAACATGGCTCAGACCAGCTTTGATCGATCACAAATGTACCATATGTAAGTGAATACACAAATGAGTACCCCTCAGGCCTTGCTGAACTTGGAATGCAACCAGATCACTTTTTTATCAAAGCCTCCTTTAGTGCAAGGCATTGGGAAATGCACTGCAACTGGTAGAGGTGAGGTGTATGCACAGGCACATTCATTAGTATCTACTTGTGCCAGCAGTCATTAGTAAGATAATTGTTTTTTGGCATCTAAAAGTAACCCTAGAGAGGTGTGGACTGTGTCCATCAGTGATGTCAGCATAATGCCAGGGGGACATGGTTCTTATAGATTTCATGGCTATACCCCTCCACACTTTGCATGCAGTAAGACCCTAGGGTGCACCTTTGACCAGTTGAGATAATCAATCAATTGATAATCAACAAATCTATTCCAGTGTTACACTTTCCATCCAAAAAGCCAAGCCCATGGCTAGTCATTAGTAGCAGGTTAAATCAGTAAACTATCTTTATAGTGTTGTGTGGCGTGTCATTGAATGTCAGCTAGTGAAACCACTGCGACCCCAAAGATGCTAGCGCATCCACTTCCACTGATTGAGGACCCATTTCAAAATATTAGCATGGACGTCATCAGGCAAATTGAGAGGAAAGACCTTTTTCCACAGGTATATAGCAGTGGGGGCCATGATCATCAGCTGCTGATAAAGAGAAGGTAGGGCTGTTATAGACACATAGCTAAAAGTAGAAGAAGAAGAAGCAGAAGAAGAAGAAAAAGAAAAAAAAAAGAAAAAGAAGAATTGCATTAACAAAATACAGATACAAACATTGCAGTTTTATATTTGACCACTTGATGGAGACAAACACCATCGCTCTGTAAAGGTGACGCGACACAATCAGAAAAAGTTAAATATGAAATGCACATGACTTTTAATGAATAAGTGTGAATATGAGAAGCAAATAATATTTTCAGTATTTTAATTCACAGCAATATAAAAAATATTACTTAATAATAAAATAATAATATTTTATATTAATGCCATTAAAGTTCACTGAGTGTGCATTTTTTCAGCTCAACCTATATACAGGTCAGTGTGTAGGAGTAATTTTACGGATTTTAGCCCATATGTCAAGCTGTAAGCAATTACACCTTACCACTGGAGAGGGATTACCACAGAAGCAGCAAATGAACCTCTAGGATCTTCTCTATTTAAAAAAAAGAGCATTCTCCCAGCTACAGGCTCCATCTTGATCTTTGGTTACTGTTCGTGTGGAGTTTCCAACACTCTCCCCAAGTCTATGCGAATGGCTAATGGACCAGTGTAAAGCCAACAACTTGTCCTGAATGTGAATAAAACAAAATAAATGGTCATTGACTTCAGGAGGACAAGAACTGACCACTCCCTGCTGAAATTCAATGTCTCCTCAATAGGGATGAGGCAAAAAACCTCAACTGGTCCCTCAAAACCAGCTCCATAACAAATAAAGCCCTGCAGTGTAATAAAGCACCACCCATATCCAGATATTCAGAGCATCCTCAGATCACATCACCCTACAGTGGATAGTAAAGACAGCAAAGAAGAACATCAGGGTATCTCTTGGCCATTGCCATTTACATCACACAGTTTCCCAAAAGCCAGAAGTATTGTGAAACCACACGCACTCCTCAAACACACTCTTCCTGCCATCTGGAAAAAGGTCCCTAAGTGATTAAGCTCTTACATTCAGACTATGAAACAATTTCTTTGCACAAGCCATTAACCTCCTTGATACAAAGGGACTGGTCTGACACACACACACACACACACACACACACACACACACACACACACACACACACACACACACACACACACACAATGTGATCAAATAAATTTTTTGCACAATTAGCTTCCGCCACAAGTCTGAATGTGCAGTGTTTATTATAATATGGATGATTTCTATACTGTACAGTTTGGTGCTGTGTAGTCACTGTATTCATTGTCCCATGTAATTTGCTCTAATTCGTGTTTGCACACATGCACTTTATGTAGAGTTCTAGATAGTTTTGCATCATCTAGTGTTAATTTATGTTGTAATGTATGTTGTCATGTAGCAACATGGTATTGTGTATATGGCTAAAATGGCAATAATAGGCACTTGACTTAAATGTGTGTATATATATATATATATATATATATATATATATATATATATATATATATATATATATATATATATATATATAGAGAGAGAGAGAGAGAGAGAGAGAGAGAGAGAGAGAGAGAGAGAGAGAGAGAGAGAACTGTACAGTAGCTGAGGAAAAGCAGGTGGGAACGAAAAAGACCACAACACACACTCGCTCGCGCGCGCGCAAACACACACACACACACACACACACACACACACACACACACTGATGCAGGTTCCTTAAGGGACTGAGACTGCAAATGTTAAACCACTTCAAACAGGAAGAGTGTGTGTGTGTGTGTGTGTGTGTGTGTGTGTGTGTGTGTGTGTGTGTGTGTGTGTGTGTGTGTGTGTGTGTGTGTGTTCCTCTTTCTAGCTTTGTCTTCACACTTTCAGTACTTCTCTTGAGTGTTATCTTTACAGAACTGACAGACTTACCATCAATTGTGCCATCAAAAGATACACTTACAGTTAAAGGTGACCCTACTACTATTAGTACCAACACACACACACACACACACACACACACACACACACACACACACACACACACACACACCTCCCGCTGTGTTCCAATCCCATGAGCTTCCTGGTTTTTGCGGAGACGCAAAGGGGCGGCAAGTTGGGGCTGGGGAACGGGGGTGGATGGCAAAAGAGGGAAAAGACAGACAGACAGACAGACGGACAAAAAAGTATCCAGACGGGGACAGGTGAGCGCAGTGCGCGCGAGAAGTGTGTGAAGCTGACAGAGTGGGTTGCTACCGGAAGTGAGCGCGCGCCGGTCAGGTGGGACGCGGCGGAACCGCTCAGGTGGCATACACAGGTAACACTGTCTTTTCTCCTTTCATGACACACACACACACACACACACACACACACACACACACATACACACACACACACACAAAACATATACTTATATGCATAATCAGATACATTTTATACATACAGATGCGCAGGCATACTGTCGTTATAATGATCGGTTAGTGACGTAATAGCCGAACCGGCCCGAGTGGGACACAGTTACACAAGAAATTCTGGATATTCGAGACTTAGGCGCGCGCGCGCGCGTGTGTGTGTGTTGTGCCAGTTGTGCCAGTTAGCCTACCTAAATGCGTAAGTGCCTTCTGTGGACAGGTGAGGCTGCCGTTTTCTCGTCTCACACACACACACACACACACACACACACACACACACACACACACACACGGGGTGTGTTTATTGTTCATGACATACATATTCTTCCTTATAATTAAAGTTTAATGTTCAGTGGTCAGATTGCGCGCGTGTGTGTGCGTGTGTGTGTGTGTGTGTGTGTGTGTGTGTGTGTTTGTTGTGGCATGAGGTGACACTTCCTCACTGGAAATGTGTTGCTGACTCTCCCCTAAAGGACTGGCTGAACCCGCTCGACCGGCCACACACACACACACACACACACACACACACACACACACACACACACACACACAGAGAGAGAGAGAGAGAGAGAGAGAGAGAGACAGACAGAGACAGACAGAGGGAGAAAGTGGGTTATGTGATGTTAAAGTGTGATAAGTAACATTGGTGTAATACTGTACATTATTGATGATTGTGTTAAATAAATGAAATAAGTAAATTATGAAATGAAATAAAAAAATTATTTGACACAGACATTAATAAAAATAATAATAATAATAATAATAATAATAATAATAATAATAATAATGTGTGAGAAAGAGACAGTGAGATATTACACCAATTAATCTTTGCATTTCTCTCTATCCAGGTGAGACGAGTGAGACAGACCTACAGAGTGCCAAAGTGAGTGTATATGGGATTTAGGTAAGTGTTTTTTTTTTTTTGTGAATGTATGTATATATGTATATGTGTGTGTGTGTGTGTGTGTGTGTGTGTGTGTGTATGTATGTATATATATATATATATATATATATATATATATATATATATATATATATATATATATATATAGGGGCTGTCAAAATTAACCTGTTAATAATGTGTTAACGCAAATTCATTTTAACGGCAATTGCAATTAAAATCTATTTGACCATTTCTGTAAAAAAACATAAATAAATAAATATAAAAGAGGTGAAATTAAACTCTTCAACACAACACACATTTATTCACAATTATATACAAGAATATTTTGTCTTCATGCTCTATGTTGTGTATGGTTTCCCTAATACTAAACATTTATTTGCTAAAGGCAATTGTTGATTGTTGATTGGAGTATTACAAATTTGAAAAGTATTAATTTAAGGTGCATTTAGAACAGAAACAAAAATGTGCAATTTGGTTGCGATGAATTACGAGATAGCTCATGACAGTCATGCGATTCATCAGAGTGCAATATTTTTTATTTTGATTGACAGCCATATATATATATATATATAAAAGATCTCTTTTTTGTTTGTCTTGTTGATATATCAGTCTTGGCCTCCACCCAAAACCTGTCTTGTACAATTCTCTGGCTAATCGATTGTTTTAATTTCAGCTTGTCTTGTTTTAAGTCGTGGAGAGTAAACGAGTCTATGATTGGAGGTTTTGTTTGACTGTAAACGAGTCTATGATTGGGTGACTTGATTGACAGTAAATCTCTGATTTGACATTTCCATGGTTATCTGGCTGCTAACTGTGAAAACTGGTGATTCTTACTCATGTTTATTCGTAAAAAGTTCAAGCCTAAATATATATATTATTTACCTTTCTGTTTGTCTTCAGTCTCAGCCTTCACCCAAAACCTGTCTTGTTGTAAAATTATCTGGCTAATCTATTATTTTAATTTGATTTTGCCTTTTTTTAAGTCATGAAAAGTAAACAAGCCTTTGATTGGGTGTTTTTGACAGTAAACAAGTCTCTGATTAGACATTTCCATTGTTATATGATTACTTCCTGTGAAAAATGGGTGATTCTTACTCATGTTTATTCGTAAAAAGCATGGGCCTTTCTAACAATTGTTACAGATGTGTCCTACACACACGCACGCACACACACTCACACTCACACACACACACACACAGACACACACATACACACCCCGCTGGAACACACATGATATACACACTAACACAAACAGTTTGTATTGGTAGTGACAGTTCTGTTAAAAGCCTGTAAAATGCCTGATCTCAGATTTGTCCAATAAAATTATAAATTGAGAAGCACTATATACACAGACAGCAACACATATGCAAATTAGTAAAACTAATCAGCCAAATGTTTACACAGCTATGATTCTTTTAATGGATTATTAAAATTATATGGAGATAGATATCCTTCTTTGTTTGCATTGGACTCGATTAAGTCATCTTACTGTATTCACACAGGTGATTACATGAATGACTTTATTAGGATCTTTTAAATAGAGATATCTTCCATATCTTTTCACATATTTCTTTACAGATTATTAGACTCCACCTATAGCTACTAATACTAAATGACTAGACAAGTTAGCTAATGTTAGTGATATGCAGTTAGGGATGGTGATTGGCAGGATTAGTAATTTGCATATATGTGATTATTTGTAAATCCTGGTATTATTATTGAGAGTATAGAAGAGTGTAGAATTGTGTAGAGATACCAAATTTTTGGGGGGCTTATCAATTATTAATATACAGATTATCTACTTCATTTTTCTCTGAAAAGAACTCTTAATTCCCTGACTTTATATAATGTTGGGATGTACTGGTCTGCAAACACACACACATTCCTGTAAATGTATTAGTCATGGTGTAGGGCCATATGTAAATTCCCCCAATCAGTCGAACAGTTTCAGTTTCAGACTCATGCAGAGGGGAACTGTGTGTGTGCGTGTGTGTGCGTGTGTGTGCGTGTGTGCGCATGTGTGTGTGCATGCATGTGACTGTGTGTTTGTGGAGGGTATCATTTGCTCTGTCTCTCCCAGTTGAGGAAGTGGATTGGCATTTCCTTTTTCTAATTCAACTTTCAGTCATATTGACAAGTGACCACCAGCCAAGCCTACACACACACACACACACACACACACACACACACACATACACACACAGAGTCACATGCATCTAAAAAACACAGAATGCCCATCACATGACTGGTATTACAAATTTTTGTTAATTTTCTAATTTAATGAAATTAACAAATTAGATTTAAGTTTAAATGATGGATCATAAAACAGATATACAGTAATCTGTAAATATATTCATATACATCTCTAATGAGCAACTCATATGTCATGGTGGTGAGGAAAAACTCCCTGAGGCAATATTTCAAAGAAACCTTAAGAGGAATCGGGACAAAAAAAATGGTGGGCGGGGGGGAGGTCTCCAGTTGTAAAGGGATATAATGTCTTCATGAGAGTCTCTCTCTCTCAGGCTTAACTTTAAAATCTAAAAAAAGGTATTGCACTTCTTTTAGCAACATCTGTTATTTAAAATACCTTTCTAAAGAACATTAAATATAAATTACTTTATACTCAGAAAGTTTAGTTGTAGCTGCATGTGGTCCCAGTACCAGTATTCCTGTCTTGTTGGAATTAAATAGAAATACGTTGGCTTTCAATTCTTACTTTTACACACTTTGTATAACTGCACAAAGTCATTAATTTTGTAGAATCAGACCCAGGTTTATGCTTAACCTAATATACCAAGCAGGTTCGACTGATCATCAATTTCCTATGTTGTTTAAAGCACAGTCATTAAATGAAAAAGAAACAGATATGTAGGAGGCTTTAACCTGGGTGATAAACAGTCAAACTCTGCTACCAAGATGAGGTTGTGGATGACAGTTTCATGACACAGGCCATACACCATGGCATGAGCACAGCAAAATAGACACATTGTTATGCTGCATCAGAACAGTTTCAAATCAAACTGAGGTTTTACAGTTGCGCTGTGTCAATCAAAACAACCAAAACAAAGTAACAGTAGAGAAATAGCAGCAGATACTCTGGACTGATGCATGTTTAGGGTTGCACATTTCTGCAAATGGAGTTGACGATTTGGTCAGGATTAATAATGTCCTCAATGCTGAGAAATACAGGCAGATAATTATGTATCATGCATTACCATCAGGAGATGTTTGATTGGCTCCAGATTCAATCTGCAGAGGAGAGTGACCCCAAACATACAGCCAATGGCATTAGAAACTATCATCAGTATAGAGAAGAACAAGGAGTTCTGTAGTCCAAGTGATTGTTTTGGCCCCACAGAGTCCTGATCACAACATCAACAAATCTGTGGAATACATGAAGGGACAGAAGGAATAGAGGCGACCAACATTCAAAAACTATACCTAGAATTGCAAGCAATATATTTTATATATATATATATATATATATATATATATATATATATATATATATATATATATATATATATATATATGTATGTATGTATATGTATATAATTTACACCTGAGCTGTAAATGAGCTCAGGTGCCTCCAAGTTCTCTTGATCATAGCTGACAGGTTTATAACACCTTGATTGTAGTATACCTGTGGAAAAGTTTATTAATTAGGCATAATTTGGAAAGGCACACACCTCTCTATTAAAGGCCTCACAGCAGACAATGCATATTGGAGCAAAAAACAATCCATGTCGTCAAAGGAACTGCCTCCAGAGCTCAGAGACCGGATTGTTGCATGATACATCAGAACCACAGAATTCTGTAAAGCTGCTTTGAGAAAATGTCTGTTGTGAAAAGCGCTATAGAAATAAACTTGACTTGACTTGACTTGACTACCGATTTGGGAAAGGCTACAAAAGATTTGGAGGAAGAGTGGCACAATTAGGAAGAGTCGCCCTGCTAAACAGAGCAATCGGGGGAGAAGTGCGTTAGTTAGAAAGGTGATCAACCTGTTTCAGAAGGACAACCATTACTGCAACCCTCTATTGATCTGGACGTCATGGTAGAGTCAGTGCAGAACCAAAGGAAGTCTGCATTGGAGTCAATGGAGTTTGCCAACAGGCATCTGAAGGACTCTCAGACTGTGTGGAACAAGATTATCTGCTCTGATGCAACCAAGATTGAACTGTTTGGCATCAATTCTAAACGTTATGTCTGGAAGAAATCAAGCACCACTCATCACCTGCCCAACGCGATTCCAAAAGTGAAGCATGCTCATGGCAGCATCATGCTGCAATTCCAAAAGTGAAGCATGGTGGTGGCACCATCATGTTGTGGGGCTGTTTTTCTGCAACAGAGACTTGGCAACTGGTCAGTAGGGAAAGCTGAATGGTGCAAAGTACAGGGATATACAGTGGAACCTCGACACTCGCGACCTTTATACTTGTGACCTCGATAGTTTGTGACTTTTCATTTAGAACTCGAAGAGTAACTCGAGAAAAACCTGATAGTTAGTGAGAAGCCACGAGTGGATCGAAAGTTCGGTGTAACCTTTCAAAACAGAGTTTGTACTAATAAATTAAATAGAAATGTTTGAAAAACTATTTTATTATTGTATTGTTCATTTCAAGTAGTAAATATAACAAGTAATACACAATTTGTGTTGCGTTTACAGTACAGTACATGTACAATTTCCCTTTGAAAAAGGAGCCATCAAAAAGAGAGAATCAAAACCTTGCCATTTTTTGTTACTCACGAGGGGTCATAGAACGTAAGCGAGTATCGAGGTTGCACTGTCCTTAATAAAAACCTCTCCTACAGTGCTCAGGACCTCAGTCTGGGCTTAAGGTTCACCTTTCTACATGACAACAACCCTAAACACACAGCCAAGACAACACAGGAGACAACACAACACCTGAACATAAAAGTGGCTGTCCACTGATGGTCCCCATCCAACCTGATGGATCTTAAAAGGATTTGTCATGAAGAATGGCAGAAAATCCCCTAAGCCAGGTGTGCAAAGCTTGTTGCATCATACTTGAAAAGACTTGTGGCTGTAATTGTTGCCACAGGTACTTCAAATTAGTAAAGGGTATAATTATGTACATACGATATTTCAGCTTTTTCTATGCGTAAAAAGTACAGACATTTCAAATCTTTTCACTTTATCATTATGGGGTACTCAGTGTAGATTAATAAGAAAATGTGTGTGTGTATATATATATATATATATATATATATATATATATATATATATATATATATATACAGTGAGGAAAATAAGTATTTGAACACTCTGCTATTTTGCAAGTTCTCCCACTTAGAAATCATGGAGGGGTCTGAAATTGTCATCGTAGGTGCATGTCCACTGTGAGAGACATAATCTAAAAAAAAATCCAGAAATCACAATGTATGATTTTTTTTAACTATTTATTTGTATGATGCAGCTGCAAATAAGTATTTGAACACCTGAGAAAGTCAATGTTAATATTTGGTACAGTAGCCTTTGTTTGCAATTACAGAGGTCAAACGTTTCCTGTAGTTTTTCACCAGGTTTGCACACACTGCAGGAGGGATTTTGGCCCACTCCTCCACACAGATCTTAACTAGATCAGTCAGGTTTCTGGCCTGTCGCTGAGAAACACGGAGTTTGAGCTCCCTCCAAAGATTCTCTATTGGGTTTAGGTCTGGAGACTGGCTAGGCCACGCCAGAACCTTGATATGCTCCTTACAGAGCCACTCCTTGGTTATCCTGGCTGTGTGCTTCGGGTCATTGTCATGTTGGAAGACCCAGCCTCGACCCATCTTCAATGCTCTAACTGAGGGAAGGAGGTTGTTCCCCAAAATCTCACAATACATGGCCCCGGTCATCCTCTCCTTAATACAGTGCAGTCGCCCTGTCCCATGTGCAGAAAAACACCCTCAAAGCATGATGCTACCACCCCCATGCTTCACAGTAGGGATGGTGTTCTTGGGATGGTACCTATCATTCTTCTTCCTCCAAACACGTTTAGTGGAATTATGACCCAAAAGTTATTTTTTGGTCCCATCTGACCACATGACTTTCTCCCATGACTCCTCTGGATCATCCAAATGGTCATTGGCAAACTTAAGACGTGCCTGGACATGTGCTGGTTTAAGCAGGGGAACCTTCCGTGCCATGCATGATTTCAAACCATGACGTCTTAGTGTATTACCAAAAGTAACCTTGGAAACGGTGGTCCCAGCTCTTTTTAGGTCATTGACCAGCTCCTCCCGTGTAGTTCTGGGCTGATTTCTCACCTTCCTTAGGATCATTGAGACCCCACGAGGTGAGATCTTGCATGGAGCCCCAGTCCGAGGGAGATTGACAGTCATGTTTAGCTTCTTCCATTTTCTAATGATTGCTCCAACAATGGACCTTTTTTCACCAAGCTGCTTGGCAATTTCCCTGTAGCCCTTTCCAGCCTTGTGGAGGTGTACAATTTTGTCTCTAGTGTCTTTGGACAGCTCTTTGGTCTTGGCCATGTTAGTAGTTGGATTCTTACTGATTGTATGGGGTGGACAGGTGTCTTTATGCAGCTAACGACCTAAAACAGGTGCATCTAATTTAGGATAATAAATGTAGTGGAGGTGGACATTTTAAAGGCAGACTAACAGGTCTTTGAGGGTCAGAATTCTAGCTGATAGACAGGTGTTCAAATACTTATTTGCAGCTGTATCAAACAAATAAATAGTTTAAAAATCATACATTGTGATTTCTAGATTTTTTTTTTTAGATTATGTCTCTCACAGTGGACATGCACCTACGATGACAATTTCAGACCCCTCCATGATTTCTAAGTGGAAGAACTTGCAAAATAGCAGCGTGTTCAAATACTTATTTTCCTCACTGTATATATAATTAAATGGAGTATAAATATATATAATTAAAACGGTGGCATTTGGAACACCAAACCTTGCAGTCTATAAGCTGCTAACAAATATGCATGGGCCTGGAGGAGCAATTCTTCCTATTATTTTTATTTTTCATTATTTTAAAGAGAACAGTGTTATCAAGGGTCTCAAAGCTACATGAAGGTCAAGCAACATAAGCAAGAACACATGACCCTGATTAGCAGCCAGTAGTAGGTCATTTTAACCAGCACTGTCTCTGTGTTAGCCTGAATCTTTTGACTGATTTATTTCATGAATGTTATTCATGATATGTAGGTAGCAGCGGGAGATCATTGGGAGTTATGTAGCCATTGATAAAACTAAACATTTAGCCAAAACACAAACAAAAAAGTTCTGTCTTCCTTATCTTCTGTATCATCTTTATTATCATCACTGCACAATTGTTCTTTTTAAGACGAAAAAAGTGACATGAGAAGAAAAAGGGGGAGAAACAGGAAATTGATGAGGATCAGTTTGTTTGCAACATCTCAGAAAAACTGAGACCCTCCCTTATAGGGTAAAAACAACACAGAGAAAAGTTCTACATTTTTGTCTCAAGTTCCCACATAGGCGAAAGTGCTGAGCAGATACTGATACTTCAGATGAAATGCTAAAACCACACACACACACACACAAACTCCCACAAACACACACACACACAAACTCCTACAAACACACAGACAAAAAGGCACACAAACTCCTACATACACAGTCTTTACTGGCACACATGTTGTGACACTTGTGGTGCAATCCCTGTACACATTCACATACAGACTCATACACACCACTGAACTGTGCAACATCTTTTCCCAAATAATGGAATTCTATTAATATCCAAATTAAACAAATAAAAAGAAAAATCACATAAAAAAAAATCTTATTCTGTATACAATATAAACATAATGTGTTTATACGGACTTTAACTGTTTAACTGTTGATGTGTTTTTAAAATTATACCAAATATTTTTTACTTCTTACAGCAAACTCTACTATTATGAAATAAAATTTCATCAAATGGCAATATATGTATGCAATGATTCTTTTATCATAGCTTATATAAAATTAACAAAGTAAGTTATTACAGAACAGTGGTTATTATGTGTTGGACTGTAAAATGGCGTCTGTACGAGATTACATGCTGCTCCGGTTTTCTCCACATGGCTGTGTTTAGCCCCTCTGACGTACACCGTACACATACACGCCTACACATACACACACACGCGCGCGCGCGCGCACAGATACACATAGATATATAACACCATGCTACAGTGTTTTATTGACAATAACACTAGTGCTCTTCATTATCTGAAATAATGCCTACTCTGCCTCACCTGTCAGTCTGGATCTGTGTGCCATTTGGCAAATAAATAATATTTAGATTATTTTTCTTATACAGGTTTTGGAACATGGCTAGGATTAGATTTTTGATTTAGGACTAATTGATTTAAATCTGTCGTTTCTTTTTTGTGTTTTACACACACACACACACATACACACACCTGTGCATACATACTGCAGTTTCCTGTTGCTCCCACTCTTACCCCAGTTCTTTGTGTTTGCAGTTTCTTCCCCCTATTCTCATCCCCTCTAACCACGCTTTCCTGTCTATCTCTTTCTCTCTTTTTCTTTCTTTTCTCTCTCTCTCTCTCTCTCTCTCTCTCTCTCTCTCTCTCTCTCTCTCTCTCTCTCTCTCTCTCTCTCATTTTGGGGCTCTCTCCCACTCATCCCACCACTGTGTGTTTTCGAAGAACTTGTCTTTTTTTAGAAAAAGAGATGTGCTGTGCTGTTTTTAGGACTTTTCCTTAAATCTCAGACCTGAGATTTCAATCTCTCTAAATCTCTCTCTTTCTCTTTTTCTCTCTCATTCATCTATCTTTATTCTGAGTTTAAACCCACTTTCTGTACGTCATCTGTCTGTTCCTTACACTTGTTATTTTTGGTGTGTGAGCAGGTTTGTGTGTTACGCACATGTAAAGGAGAAGACTGAGAGAACTCCGGATGTAGCATCTATACTTACTAACATCACTTAGTCAGTTCTAATAGATTAAATTTCACCTTAAGATCAGTCTAATAAAGCACTACATGTGATTGAAAACAAACCAATTAACTAATTAGCCATCAAGTTCCACACAATAATTCATAATTAAAGACTTTTTAGAATTATGAGGTTTTTTTTTTTTTGTTATATACTTTTATTTAAATTATTTTTTAGTTTTTTTAAAAGTAACATTTATGACTTATCTCTTTATGTAGGGCCAGCTGCAGCTGCAACAAGTCATGTTTAGGTGAGTGAGGAGTAATGCAGGGCAGTAGAGCATCAAGATGGATCAGGGAGTTTCAGAGAACAGAAGGAGTCAAGATCACTGGCATCTCAGAAGTAGCATATAACTCAACAGAGAACTAGTAAGAGAGGGAAGGAACAGAAGAGAGAAAAAATAGATTATTCGTTATGCATTTGTACCGTAATGGATTAAGACAATGTACATTTTGTGCAAGGAGGGACTCTGGCAAGACTAGCTATTACCTCATAACTGAGAGTAAGAGCCATAAGGTAACACAAACATTAGGACACCCTGGGACATAAAGCTCCAGCTACAGCTGCAACTAACAATTATTTTGATAAACATTTTTTTTTTTATTAGATGTTTTGGTTTTTATAACTACAAAAAAAACAAATTCAATGTTTTTATGTGTAAAACTTGACTTTAAAAAACAGCAAACGCCACATATTGAGTTTAACAATCTTTAATTTAGACATTATAAAGCTTATAGTGGCTGTATGTTGAGTGCATGGGGGGGTTTCTTCTTAAACAAATTTACTCTTGCTTGCTCTTTCTGTAAACACCCCCAGAAAAAAACAAAACAAAAAAAACAGCTTTTGAGTATGCAAGGTAATTTGTGTGAATCAACATTTGTATTGTTAATAATGATAATTGCAGATGGCAACTACGCTTAAAAAATATACCATTGTTTTGACAACTTTCATTAAAAGAAAGACACATTTTGTTCAGTTGTGAAGATATAAGAATCTAGAATATATAATGAAATAATAATATACAAACATTGATAACAAGCATTTGAATGTAGTAAAGGCGCAGTAAATCATTTTTGAAAACAACTAAGTTAACTGTTGTAGTAGACAAATGCTATAAAAAGAAAATGGAACAGAGAAACGCAGCAAGCTAACAGGCTTAATTAGAAAAAAGGAAAAATATACATTGGTGTACAAATGGGCTGTTTCCTAAACTCTAACAACATTGTGTATTAAGGAGGATAATATGATCAATGGTATCAAAAACTGCTATAAGGTCAAGCAATAAAAGCAACAAAAAAAAAGTATCCTGTGCCTATCTAGTACCTTGGTGGTAAAGAAAAGGTTTGATATTGATATTACTTAAAATGAAACAATCCATCATAAAGGTTAAACTTAATTGATAACTTATAAATACATCTACAATAACATAATTATAATCTACAATAAAGTATAACCTGTACTTTAAAATAAAACTATAATGTGTGATTTACTTATATGCAAGCATTACACTGACAACTATTATGCTTCTTGGCTAATTTTTGTCGAATGTGTTTTTCCTTGAAGTGGTTAAATAGACAAGACTCGGTAGCTAACAACTGATCTAATGGCCTACTCTATGTGTCTCTTTTTCTGACCGATACACTATTGGGCAGACTTTAGCAATTAAACACAGAGTTTTACTTATAGCCTTGATATGGCCGCAAGAACCTAATGCCCACTCTTACCTAGCTAATGGTTGGGATATCCAGAGGTTTGGCCCCTTGAAAAAGAGAACTATGCAGCCTTATAATACCCGTTAGCCTCTAGTCTATGATGCTCTTAGGCATCATTGGCTTAGGTATCTTCATCAACCATGCTCCCCCATGAGCATGATTTTGTGAAGAGGGTTACGTCCTCATATGTAGACAATCCTGGGATGTGTGCTACTCTAGGTGATCTGAACCACTAGGTACTCCAGATTCTACAAAGTCAACATTGGCCTTCTGATAGTTGATGGGCAATGATCCTCAAACACCTTACCAGGCATAATTTAATTGGGCATGATCAGTTTGTGGCTTTGTTGAAGATCCCTGTGTGGGGTGGACATGCACAGGAGCATAACTAGGTGTTAGACAGAATCCCTTGTGGTTATTCGGTTTTAATCGAATCACAGTTACGTTCATGACTAGTTTTAGCTCACCACTGTCTTTAGTCCTGCTCTTTAACCCCCAGCTGCATAGTTCTGTCTGTCTCTCAGCCTGTCTGTCTTAATATTAATGACTGACCATTATTATATCTGACATACAGCCAACTTGATCATTCCTACACACACACACACACACACACACACACACACACACACACACACAACACACAAGCAAAGTGTGTCCGTTTGCGTGAGTGAGTGAAAGAGATGACACAGACTTTCCAATAAAAGAAAATGAAACATGCCAAATGCTGTGTGTGTGTGTCTGTGTGTGTCTGTGTGTGTGTGTATGAGAGAGAGATGGAGAGCGAGAGAGAGATAGAGAGAGAGAGCGAGAGAGAGAGAGAGAGAGAGAGAGAGAGAGAGAGAGAGAGAGAGAGAGAGAGAGAGAGAGAGAGAGAGAGAGAGATAAAGACAGAGAGATAAAGAAAGACAGGCCTGAAGTCGGTGGAAAGGTTAGTGTGTAACCTCCACTTAGCAATCAAGTGAATACACATATGTAGTCTCCTTGGTGAGTGTGTGGAGTGTGTGTGAGCAGCAGACTGACAGTGAGACGGGCGCAGTGAGACAGATGCAGTCTGAAAACTAACTGTGAGTTTCCATTCGTCAGCCTGCTGGGAAAACGAAACACACAGTGTACATGAGTGTGTGTGTCTGTCTGTAGGTTTGAGTGTGCATTAGTGTATGTAAGTAGTGGCACAGGGGAACACTCTGTGAGTGCATGTGAAGAGTGTGTGTTTTAGGATGATTTTGAATGTGATGCTAGGGGATGTGTGAGTAAGTGAGTGCTGAAGAGTGTATGTTTGTAAGTGGCACAAGTCAACAAACACACACTGTGTTCGTAAATATTTTTTGTGTTTGTGTTTTGTGTTTGCGTGTGTGTATGTGTGTAAGGGACGTGTCCCTATGCACAAACACAGGCTAGGCCAAATTTATCGGCATTATAGTAAAGTTGTGTACTAAATTCAAGTGCAGAATCTGCTGAGTTTATAACAAATAAAAAGGTTGATTTTCTTCATAACCACCTCTGTATGCTGCTCAGGTTTAATGCTCAGTACGTTCCCAGCACAGCTCATTTGCAAAGGCTTGTGTATGCTTCCTCTGAAGCATTTAAGGCCAACCAACCACATCTTCTCAAACTGCATGCTAATGCATCATCAGGGGCCAGATGAATTGGCATTATCAATCTTTTGATCTCCCAAATGTTCTTGATCGTACTCTTAGTCCCTGATCATGTTTTGGTGTGTGTGCGTGGGTAAGTGCATATGGGTGATGTTACATCCCAGTCTAGGGTTGGGGCGCACAGCGTGATTAAAGGCACGAGGTGGATGGAGGATATTAGGTGGATGGGAGTGTATTTGGTATATGAGTGATGAAGAATGGAAACACAACACTGTGTTTGTGTGTATCGTGAAACGGGAGGTATATTGTAAAATTGACACAGTACCGGGATAGACTTCAGGGTGGATTAAGGCCGAAATAATAAACAAAACCACTCTTTTAACAAACACTAATTCACCTGAGTACGGGGATGAGTGTGTGTGGGTCAGCATACGAGGACGAATGTGCGTATATGGTGAGTGTGCATATATAGGTGAGCAAGCAAGGGTGAGAATGTGAGGCGTGTGTGTGGGTAAATGAGTAAGTGTGCGTATATGGGTGAGTGTACGAGGGTGTGTGTGCGTATATGGGTGAGTGTGCGTAGGTGTGTGTGTGTATATGGGTGAGTCTGCGTGGGTGAGCATGTGAGGGCGAGGGTGAAGGTGAGTGTGAGTATATGGGTAAGTGCATATATAAGTGAGTGTACAAGTGGGAGTGTGCGTATATGGGTGTGTACAAGGGTGATTTGTGTAAAAGGGAGAGTGTTCAAGGGTGTGTGCGAGGTTTAGCATGCATGGGTGAGTGTGCATAAAAGGTTGAGTATTGATGAGTGTCTGTATATGGGTGAGCATTAGTGCTTGTGCGATTTTGGGTAAGTGTGCATATATATATAAGAGTGTACGAGGTTGAGCATGCGAGGGTGAGTGTGCATATATGGGTGAGTGTACAAGGGTGTGCGAGGGTCAGCATGCATAGGTGTGTGTGCATATAAGGGTGAGCATAGGTGTTTGTGGAATCGTGGGTGAGTGTGTGTGCATGGTTGAGAGTGCATATATTGGTGAGTGTGAGTGGGTGAGGGTGTATATGGGTGAGGGTGTATATGGGTGTGCGTTTGTGGGTGAGGGTGTATATGGGTGAGGGTGTATATGGGTGAGCGTTAGTGGGTGAGTGTGTATATGGGTGAGTGTGAGTCAGCGAGTGTGAGTCCGTGAGTGTGTATATGGGTGAGGGTTTGTGAGTGAGTGTGAGTGGGTGAGTGTGAGTCCGTGAGTGTGTATATGGGTGAGCGTTTGTGGGTGAGTGTGTATATGGGTGAGCGTTTGTGAGTGAGTGTGAGTGGGTGAGTGTGAGTCCGTGAGTGTGTATATGGGTGAGCGTTTGTGGGTGAGTGTGTATATGGGTGAGCGTTTGTGAGTGAGTGTGTATATGGGTGAGCGTTTGTGAGTGAGTGTGAGTGGGTGAGTGTGTATATGGGTGAGCGTTTGTGGGCGAGTGTGTATATGGGTGAGTGTGAGTCCGTGAGTGTGTATATGGGTGAGCGTTTATGAGTGAGTGTGAGTGGGTGAGTGTGTATATGGTGAGCGTTTGTGAGTGAGTGTGTATATGGGTGAGCGTTTATGAGTGAGTGTGAGTGGGTGAGTTTGTATATGGTGAGCGTTTGTGAGTGAATGTGAGTGGGTGAGTGTGTATATGGGTGAGCGTTTGTGAGTGAGTGTGAGTGGGTGAGTGTGTTTATGGGTGAGTGTTTGTGGGCGAGTGTGTGTATGGGTGAGTGTGAGTCCGTGAGTGTGTATATGGGTGAGCGTTTGTGGGCGAGTGTGTATATGGGTGAGCGTTTGTGGGCGAGTGTGTATATGGGTGAGCGTTTGTGGGCGAGTGTGTATATGGGTGAGCGTTTGTGGGCGAGTGTGTATATGGGTGAGTGTGAGTCCGTGAGTGTGTATATGTTTGTGAGTGAGTGTGAGTGGGTGAGTGTGTATATAGGTGAGCGTTTGTGGGCGAGTGTGTATATGGGTGAGTTTGAGTATGTGAGTGTGTATATCGGTGAGCATTTGTGGGTGAGTGTGTATATGGGTGAGGGTTTGTGGGTGAGTGTGTATATGGGTGAGCGTTTGTGGGTGAGTGTGTATATTTGAGTGAGCGTGCAAGGGTAAGCGTGTGAGGGTGAGTGTCGAAAGTGAGTATGTGTGGGTGAGTGTGTGTGGGAGCATGTAGAAGGTATGTCGGTGACGTCTCTCAATATTCACTTTTAACTGAATCTGTGTTTCTCTGGAAACTTTTTGTAATGACATTGTTAAAGTTTATGCAGTGATTCACATGACAGTTGCTCCCTGGATTTTTCCACACAAACACACACACACACACACACACACACACACACACACACACACACACACACAGTACAGGTTTGCATATTGTTGGTTTGGCCTGTGAAAAACCTTGAAACCCAGAAAACTTGAGTAAAAAGCTAAAACCTTTTATATATTTAATTCCATATTGTTAAAGAAAATCATATCGATAATATGCCAAATTTAAACTGGGTGTGTAAGTTGATGATGATGTTTCAGAAACCAGTGGGAGGGGTGATATCCGCTCTGACGCACACTCTTTTGTCGACTGCACTGATGTTTCGGATATGTGTATTTGTAACAGGAGCGTATGCTGAATTTGGTGGTTCGTGTTTGAATCAGCGAGGTGTGTTTTTAAAAGCACACACGTCCATATGTACATACACACAAGCGCAAAATACTGAGTCAGGAGAGTGTGTGTTACCCCTGTTTATCTTGTTTTGTTTTCTGAAATTTATTTTTAAACATTAACTCAGTTTCCTTAGCTATTCAGCTAAAACTGTGATATAGTAAGGAAAGTTCATAGCCACCAGTTTAGAATCATGCATGCGTACATTACACGCTCACCTTTTCACACAACAAAGCATTTATAAATATTACAGTTATAAACATAGTTTCTTTGAATTCCACTAGAATTATATTTAGATATATATCCCAGCATTTTAATGTTTTAAAGTGATGTGTTACAGTACATTCCAAGTTTTAAGTCTTCAAGTTGCTGTGCAATAAAGAAGCATTTTCAGCTGGTTGCATACTTTTATCACATCTGTATTATTTTCGTATAGTTTTCTGAAATGTACTGTAAATATTCCAACAGCTGAGTCATTAGGCTTTTCTCTTTTTGAACATGCTTAAATGTTTACATCCCAGCTGACTTCCTTTATATTTTAATATATTATTATATGTACATGGTGCCTAATTTGTTTTCAAGTTCATTCAGTTGAGTTGTAAGCGATTGTGACTCAGAAAAACACGCCTGAAATCTGGAAATATCATCGTTACGCAAAGTGAGAGAAGGAGATAAAAATATCTGAGGGTTTACGAGCATTCAGAAAAACAAAGAGACTAAAGAAAAGTGGGAGAAAAAAACCTACCAGAGATTTACAAAAAATCAGGAGACTTGAAAAGTCCTCAGAGAACTATAAACTCAAATAGAATTGCACATATACAGTCAGGCTCATAAGTATTTGAACAGTGACACAATTCGAATTGAGCAAGATGATGTAGGGTTTTTGACAGTAATTGATGATAAATGCTCTGATGTTCAAATTAATTCATTGTTGTAAGAAGTTTCTTAAATAGATCAGCCAGCAAAACGTCTTCACACGACTCTAGATGAATTTAGTTTGAAGTCTGAATCTGACATAGTAATGTGGCATTTATTATCGCATTATTGAATGTTCTTTTTTAGAAAAAATTAGTGTGTGCGCACCGGTGTGAGTGGTGGGCGAGTGCTCCATGTCAGTGTTGACGTTGTCTTTACTGTACACACTGTTCAAAAGAATTTTGTACGTTTTTGGATGCTACAGCTTGTAGTTGTGTTCTTGGTCCTGCAGGACAGAGACTTTGTGTTTGTGTGTGTGTGTGTGTGTGTGTGTGTGTGTGTGTGTGTGTGTGTGTGTGTGTGTGTGTGTGTGTGTGTGTGTGTGTGTGTGTGATCACCACTAATTCTTGTGAATCCCGCCATCTTCTAAAACAGTGGCATAAGTGAAAATATTCCGAGTTGCAGAGGCGGAAACGTCCGCACATTTCTAAAGTCTAAAAAAGAAACTGTGAATTTGTGGTTTATGCTTTTTATTTAACAACTGGAAAAAATAAATTCAGTGAAATCTATTTCATATATTTTATTTAGTAATGTTGTAAATCCTGTTGGTAATACATTGTATTAATTGTATGTATGTATTTAAGCAAAACACATTAAAACAAAACAAACTAAAAAAAAGTTTATTTTTTAGCTCCAGCACTGATTCAGCTGCATTTCCATTTCTACACAAATTCATTTCCTCACTCTGCTGTGTTCCACTGATCTCAGAGTTGCACTTTATTTTAATTGGTGTTATGTGAATGAAGCTTGATGTTTATCTCTGACATTGGATGTTATGATAAAGTGTCAATGCTATTGTTATTAATATACTTCAATACTATTTCTACTACAGAGCTATTTTTAAATGTAACATTTACAAAATGGAGCTTATTTATAAATACTAATAAGAAATTTTGCATTGATTTTTCATTTTCTAATTAATTATTTAGATTTAATAGAAATGTTATTTGAATTATTTTAAATTATTTTATTTTTATAAATCAGAAGTAAATAACAACAATTGAGTTCCTTTCAATTATAATTTTTTTTTCCATCATTACCACTAATAGTCTCCACTGTCTAGTAATGTTGACTTAATATTTAAATCATTTTATTTCTTTCTTTGTTTGGCCGACTCTGTTCTCCAAATTGAATTTCAGTAGCGCAAATGAAGGAGGCAGTGTAAATTTTCAGGCTTGGCCATTCAATTTAAATGTGTCTTGTATTTATATAGAGTCTTTAACAATGGCACTTGACCAAAACTGCTGTACAGAAGTATGGATATAAATGAAGATCACAATATGTTTATCAATAATGAGTAAGTCAGAGGTAAATGTTGTAAGAAAAAACTCCTCAAGATGCTATGAAGCAGAAACCTTATGAAGAGCCAGTCTCAAACTGGAACCCATATTCATTTGGGTAACAGCGGATATCATCGTTAT